>NC_074672.1:18363094-18365594 GCF_029448725.1 Salvelinus fontinalis | reverse complement strand
CTATCTCTCTCTCTCTCTCTCCTTATTTCTCTCTCTCTCCCTCTCTCTCTCCTTCTTTCTCTCTCTCACTCTTCTTCTTCCTCTCTCTCACTCTCTCCTTCCTTATCTCTGTGGCCCCCTTTTCATTCCTTATTTACCCAGGGGTGGATGTAGGGGGTGGAGAGATGGGGTGGATGTAGGGGATGGAGGGATGGGGTGGATGTAGGGGATGGTGGGGTGGAGGTAGGGGGTGGGGGTAGGGGATGGAGGGATGGGGTGGAGGTAGGGGATGGAGGGATGGGGTGGAGGTAGGGGATGGAGGGATGGGGTGGAGGTAGGGGGTGGAGGATGGGGTGGAGGTAGGGGATGGAGGGATGGGGTGGAGAGATGTGGTGGAGGTAGGGGATGGAGGGATGGGGTGGAGGTAGGGGATGGAGGGATGGGGTGGAGGGATGGGGTGGAGGTAGGGGGTTGAGGGATGGGATGGAGGTTGAGGATGAAGGGATGGGGTGGAGGTAGGGAGTGGAGGTAGGGGATGGAGGGATGGGGTGGAGAGATGGGGTGGAGGTAGGAGATGGAGGGATGGGGTGGAGGTAGGGGATGAGGGATGGGGTGGAGGTAGGGGGTTGAGGGATGGGGTGGAGGTAGAGGATGAAGGGATGGGGTGGAGGTAGGGAGTGGAGGATGGGGTGGAGGGATGGGGTGGAGAGATGGGGTGGAGGTAGGGGATGGAGGGATGGGGTGGAGGTAGGGGATGGAGGGATGGGGTGGAGGTAGGGGATGGAGGGATGGGGTGGAGGGATGGGGTGGAGGTAGGGGATGGAGGGATGGGGTGGAGGTAGGGGATGGAGGGATGGGGTGGAGGTAGGGGATGGAGGGATGGGGTGGAGGTAGGGGATGGAGGGATGGGGTGGAGGTAGGGGATGGAGGGATGGGGTGGAGGTAGGGGATGGAGGGATGGGGTGGAGGGATGGGGTGGAGGTAGGGGATGGAGGGATGGGGTGGAGGTAGGGGATGGAGGGATGGGGTGGAGAGATGGGGTGGAGGTAGAGGATGGAGGGATGGGGTGGAGGTAGGGGATGGAGGGATGGGGTGGAGGTAGGGTAGTGCACTCTAGTTGTAGATCTAGCTCTACTTGACACCTGTTAGGGGAAAGTTTTTGTTTTTGTCCTGAAGTCATTGCATCCCCGTCCCCCATAACCCCCTTGTTCTCTGTTCAGAGTGGTTCAGCAGCTCCTTCAAGTCTAATTCAGGCCTAATGGAGCCGGGCAGGCAGATTAGACATCACCCTGGTACCCTCCTGCCTGCCTGCTAGACAGATCAAAGCTAGCCCTGACACTGCAGCCTGGCTCTGGGAAACAGGCACACACACACACACACACACACACACACACACACACATACACACACACACACACACACACACACACACACACACACACACACACACACACACACACACACACACACACACACACACACACACACACACATAGAGGGGGTCACACTACATGAGCTGCCTCAGCACTTCTCTTCACCTCCGTCTCAGGACACATACACCTGTCACTCACTCTCTCCTCCACAGCTCAACAGCTTAAAAGCTGTGTATGTACGTGTGTATGTGTGTGTGTGTGTGTGTGTGTGCGTGCGTTTGTGTGTGCGTGTGTGTGCGAGTGTGTGTGCGTGTGTGTGTGTATACTCCAGCCTGGCCTGCTCACCTCACCCAGGGCTCTCCTCTCTTCTCCGCTGAGCTCAGCTCTGGGTGACTCAGGTTTACTCAGACCCTTGCTGTCCAGCTAACAGAAGGTTTGTGTCCCAAATGGCGTGCACTACTTATGGGCCCTGGTCAAAAGGAGTGGCTGATATAGGGAATGGGCTGCCATTTGGGAAGCAGACAAATCCTCTCACACACTCTGTCACTGAGCTATAACAAGCTACAATAGGCTGTACGCTGCTCAACACTAGCTGACAACAGAAACTCCAGAATATTTTTTGGGGTCATCTGCTTTGAGGTAGAACTCAAAGGTTCTTCAGATTGAGATCTCAGTGCCTGTTATCTTATTAAAAAACTGAACTCTGACCTCTTCCATGTGTCTCAAAGCCCTCACTACTGTCTCCATAGGCCTCTCACAATGCTGATGTGCAGTCCTAGGTCAACTCAGGCCAATGTGCTCTGACTCACCCTGGCCCTATGTCCCAGATGGATCTTGACTACCCTGTTTTTTTGGTCTGCTTCCTCCTGTCCCCGTTTGGCCCTCTGTTACCGTGTGTTACCCTATGTTACCCTGTTTTACCCTGTCTTACGGTGTGTGCCCTGTGTTACCCTGTGTGCCCTGTGTTACTCTGTGTTACCCTGTTTTACCCTGTGTTACTGTGTGTGCCCTGTGTTACCCTGTTTTACCCTGTGTTACTGTGTGTGCCCTATGTTACCCTGTTTTACCCTGTGTTACTGTGTGTGCCCTATGTTACCCTGTTTTACCCTGTGTTACTGTGTGTGCCCTATGTTACCCTGTTTTACCCT
>NC_074672.1:18325594-18358094 GCF_029448725.1 Salvelinus fontinalis | reverse complement strand
GAGTGGAGTTTGGCTGTGTGTAGTAGAGTAGAGTTTGGCTCTGTGTAGTAGAGTGGAGTTTGGCTGTGTGTGGTAGAGTGGAGTTTGGCTGTGTGTAGTAGAGTAGAGTTTGGCTCTGTGTAGTAGAGTGTAGTTTGGCTGTGTATGGTAGAGTGGAGTTTGGCTGTGTGTAGTAGAGTGGAGTTTGGATGTGTGTAGTAGAGTGGAGTTTGGCTGTGTATAGTAGATTGTAGTTTGGCTGTGTGTGGTAGAGTGGAGTTTGGCTGTGTATGGTAGAGTGGAGTTTGGCTGTGTGTAGTAGAGTAGAGTTTGGCTCTGTGTAGTAGAGTGGAGTTTGGCTGTGTGTGGTAGAGTGGAGTTTGGCTATGTGTAGTAGAGTGGAGTTTGGCTGTGTGTGGTAGAGTGGAGTTTGGTTGTGTGTAGTAGAGTGTAGTTTGGCTGTGTATGGTAGAGTGGAGTTTGGCTGTGTGTAGTAGAGTGGAGTTTGGATGTGTGTAGTAGAGTGGAGTTTGGCTGTGTATAGTAGAGTGTAGTTTGGCTGTGTGTGGTAGAGTGGAGTTTGGCTGTGTATGGTAGAGTGGAGTTTGGCTGTGTGTAGTAGAGTAGAGTTTGGCTCTGTGTAGTAGAGTGGAGTTTGGCTGTGTGTGGTAGAGTGGAGTTTGGCTGTGTGTAGTAGTGTGGAGTTTGGCTGTGTATAGTAGAGTGGAGTTTGGCTCTGTGTAGTAGAGTGTATTTAGGCTGTGTGTAGTAGAGTGGAGTTTGGCTGTGTGTAGTAGAGTGGAGTTTGGCTCTGTATAGTAGAGTGGAGTTTGGGTGTGTGTGGTAGAGTGGAGTTTGGCTGTGTGTGTATAGTGTATTTAGGCGGTGTGTAGTTGAGTGTATTTAGGCTGTGTGTAGTAGAGTGGAGTTTGGCTGTGTGTAGTAGAGTGGAGTTTGGCTCTGTATAGTAGAGTGGAGTTTGGGTGTGTGTGGTAGAGTGGAGTTTGGCTGTGTGTAGTAGAGTGGAGTTTGGCTGTGTGTAGTAGAGTGGAGTTTGGCTCTGTGTGGTAGAGTGGAGTTTGCCTGTGTGTAGTAGAGTGGAGTTTGGCTGTGTATGGTAGAGTGGAGTTTGGCTGTGTGTAGTAGAGTGTAGTTTGGGTGTGTGTAGTAGAGTGGAGTTTGGCTATGTGTAGTAGAGTGGAGTTTGGGTGTGTGTGGTAGAGTGGAGTTTGGCTGTGTGTAGTAGAGTGTAGTTTGGGTGTGTGTAGTAGAGTGGAGTTTGGCTGTGTGTGGTAGAGTGGAGTTTGGCTGTGTGTGGTAGAGTGTAGTTTGGCTGTGTGTAGTAGAGTGTAGTTTGGCTGTGTGTAGTAGAGTGGAGTTTGGCTGTGTGTGGTAGAGTGGAGTTTGCCTGTGTGTAGTAGAGTGTAGTTTTAGTGTGTGTAGTAGAGTGGAGTTTGGCTGTGTGTAGTAGAGTGGAGTTTGGCTGTGTGTTGTAGAGTGGAGTTTGGCTGTGTGTGGTAGAGTGGAGTTTGGCTGTGTGTAGTAGAGTGGAGTTTGGCTGTGTGTGGTAGAGTGGAGTTTGGCTGTGTGTAGTAGAGTGGAGTTTGGCTGTGTGTAGTAGAGTGTATTTAGGCTGTGTGTAGTAGAGTGGAGTTTGGCTCTGTATAGTAGAGTGGAGTTTGGGTGTGTGTGGTAGAGTGTAGTTTGGCTGTGTGTAGTAGAGTGGAGTTTGGCTGTGTGAGGTAGAGTGGAGTTTGGCTATGTGTAGTAGAGTGGAGTTTGGCTGTGTGTGGTAGAGTGGAGTTTGGCTGTGTGTAGTAGAGTGTAGTTTGGCTGTGTATGGTAGAGTGGAGTTTGGCTGTGTGTAGTAGAGTGGAGTTTGGATGTGTGTAGTAGAGTGGAGTTTGGCTGTGTATAGTAGAGTGTAGTTTGGCTGTGTGTGGTAGAGTGGAGTTTGGCTGTGTATGGTAGAGTGGAGTTTGGCTGTGTGTAGTAGAGTAGAGTTTGGCTCTGTGTAGTAGAGTGGAGTTTGGCTGTGTGTGGTAGAGTGGAGTTTGGCTGTGTGTAGTAGAGTAGAGTTTGGCTCTGTGTAGTAGAGTGTAGTTTGGCTGTGTATGGTAGAGTGGAGTTTGGCTGTGTGTAGTAGTGTGGAGTTTGGATGTGTGTAGTAGAGTGGAGTTTGGCTGTGTATAGTAGATTGTAGTTTGGCTGTGTGTGGTAGAGTGGAGTTTGGCTGTGTATGGTAGAGTGGAGTTTGGCTGTGTGTAGTAGAGTAGAGTTTGGCTCTGTGTAGTAGAGTGGAGTTTGGCTGTGTGTGGTAGAGTGGAGTTTGGCTATGTGTAGTAGAGTGGAGTTTGGCTGTGTGTGGTAGAGTGGAGTTTGGTTGTGTGTAGTAGAGTGTAGTTTGGCTGTGTATGGTAGAGTGGAGTTTGGCTGTGTGTAGTAGAGTGGAGTTTGGATGTGTGTAGTAGAGTGGAGTTTGGCTGTGTATAGTAGAGTGTAGTTTGGCTGTGTGTGGTAGAGTGGAGTTTGGCTGTGTATGGTAGAGTGGAGTTTGGCTGTGTGTAGTAGAGTAGAGTTTGGCTCTGTGTAGTAGAGTGGAGTTTGGCTGTGTGTGGTAGAGTGGAGTTTGGCTGTGTGTAGTAGTGTGGAGTTTGGCTGTGTATAGTAGAGTGGAGTTTGGCTCTGTGTAGTAGAGTGTATTTAGGCTGTGTGTAGTAGAGTGGAGTTTGGCTGTGTGTAGTAGAGTGGAGTTTGGCTCTGTATAGTAGAGTGGAGTTCGGGTGTGTGTGGTAGAGTGGAGTTTGGCTGTGTGTGTATAGTGTATTTAGGCGGTGTGTAGTTGAGTGTATTTAGGCTGTGTGTAGTAGAGTGGAGTTTGGCTGTGTGTAGTAGAGTGGAGTTTGGCTCTGTATAGTAGAGTGGAGTTTGGGTGTGTGTGGTAGAGTGGAGTTTGGCTGTGTGTAGTAGAGTGGAGTTTGGCTGTGTGTAGTAGAGTGGAGTTTGGCTCTGTGTGGTAGAGTGGAGTTTGCCTGTGTGTAGTAGAGTGGAGTTTGGCTGTGTATGGTAGAGTGGAGTTTGGCTGTGTGTAGTAGAGTGTAGTTTGGGTGTGTGTAGTAGAGTGGAGTTTGGCTATGTGTAGTAGAGTGGAGTTTGGGTGTGTGTGGTAGAGTGGAGTTTGGCTGTGTGTAGTAGAGTGTATTTAGGCTGTGTGTAGTAGAGTGGAGTTTGGCTCTGTATAGTAGAGTGGAGTTTGGGTGTGTGTGGTAGAGTGTAGTTTGGCTGTGTGTAGTAGAGTGGAGTTTGGCTGTGTGAGGTAGAGTGGAGTTTGGCTATGTGTAGTAGAGTGGAGTTTGGCTGTGTGTGGTAGAGTGGAGTTTGGTTGTGTGTAGTAGAGTGGAGTTTGGCTGTGTATGGTAGAGTGGAGTTTGGCTGTGTGTAGTAGAGTGGAGTTTGGATGTGTGTAGTAGAGTGGAGTTTGGCTGTGTTTAGTAGAGTGTAGTTTGGCTGTGTGTGGTAGAGTGGAGTTTGGCTGTGTATGGTAGAGTGGAGTTTGGCTGTGTGTAGTAGAGTAGAGTTTGGCTCTGTGTAGTAGAGTGGAGTTTGGCTGTGTGTGGTAGAGTGGAGTTTGGCTGTGTATAGTAGAGTGTAGTTTGGCTGTGTGTAGTAGAGTGTAGTTTGGCTGTGTGTAGTAGAGTGGAGTTTGGCTGTGTGTGGTAGAGTGGAGTTTGGCTGTGTGTAGTAGAGTGTAGTTTGGGTGTGTGTAGTAGAGTGGAGTTTGGCTGTGTGTGGTAGAGTGGAGTTTGGCTGTGTGTGGTAGAGTGTAGTTTGGCTGTGTGTAGTAGAGTGTAGTTTGGCTGTGTGTAGTAGAGTGGAGTTTGGCTGTGTGTGGTAGAGTGGAGTTTGCCTGTGTGTAGTAGAGTGTAGTTTTAGTGTGTGTAGTAGAGTGTAGTTTGGCTGTGTGTAGTAGAGTGGAGTTTGGCTGTGTGTTGTAGAGTGGAGTTTGGCTGTGTGTGGTAGAGTGGAGTTTGGCTGTGTGTAGTAGAGTGGAGTTTGGCTGTGTGTGGTAGAGTGGAGTTTGGCTGTGTGTAGTAGAGTGGAGTTTGGCTGTGTGTAGTAGAGTGTATTTAGGCTGTGTGTAGTAGAGTGGAGTTTGGCTCTGTATAGTAGAGTGGAGTTTGGGTGTGTGTGGTAGAGTGTAGTTTGGCTGTGTGTAGTAGAGTGGAGTTTGGCTGTGTGAGGTAGAGTGGAGTTTGGCTATGTGTAGTAGAGTGGAGTTTGGCTGTGTGTGGTAGAGTGGAGTTTGGTTGTGTGTAGTAGAGTGTAGTTTGGCTGTGTATGGTAGAGTGGAGTTTGGCTGTGTGTAGTAGAGTGGAGTTTGGATGTGTGTAGTAGAGTGGAGTTTGGCTGTGTATAGTAGAGTGTAGTTTGGCTGTGTGTGGTAGAGTGGAGTTTGGCTGTGTATGGTAGAGTGGAGTTTGGCTGTGTGTAGTAGAGTAGAGTTTGGCTCTGTGTAGTAGAGTGGAGTTTGGCTGTGTGTGGTAGAGTGGAGTTTGGCTATGTGTAGTAGAGTGGAGTTTGGCTGTGTGTGGTAGAGTGGAGTTTGGTTGTGTGTAGTAGAGTGTAGTTTGGCTGTGTATGGTAGAGTGGAGTTTGGCTGTGTGTAGTAGAGTGGAGTTTGGATGTGTGTAGTAGAGTGGAGTTTGGCTGTGTATAGTAGAGTGTAGTTTGGCTGTGTGTGGTAGAGTGGAGTTTGGCTGTGTATGGTAGAGTGGAGTTTGGCTGTGTGTAGTAGAGTAGAGTTTGGCTCTGTGTAGTAGAGTGGAGTTTGGCTGTGTGTGGTAGAGTGGAGTTTGGCTGTGTGTAGTAGTGTGGAGTTTGGCTGTGTATAGTAGAGTGGAGTTTGGCTCTGTGTAGTAGAGTGTATTTAGGCTGTGTGTAGTAGAGTGGAGTTTGGCTGTGTGTAGTAGAGTGGAGTTTGGCTCTGTATAGTAGAGTGGAGTTTGGGTGTGTGTGGTAGAGTGGAGTTTGGCTGTGTGTGTATAGTGTATTTAGGCGGTGTGTAGTTGAGTGTATTTAGGCTGTGTGTAGTAGAGTGGAGTTTGGCTGTGTGTAGTAGAGTGGAGTTTGGCTCTGTATAGTAGAGTGGAGTTTGGGTGTGTGTGGTAGAGTGGAGTTTGGCTGTGTGTAGTAGAGTGGAGTTTGGCTGTGTGTAGTAGAGTGGAGTTTGGCTCTGTGTGGTAGAGTGGAGTTTGCCTGTGTGTAGTAGAGTGGAGTTTGGCTGTGTATGGTAGAGTGGAGTTTGGCTGTGTGTAGTAGAGTGTAGTTTGGGTGTGTGTAGTAGAGTGGAGTTTGGCTATGTGTAGTAGAGTGGAGTTTGGGTGTGTGTGGTAGAGTGGAGTTTGGCTGTGTGTAGTAGAGTGTAGTTTGGGTGTGTGTAGTAGAGTGGAGTTTGGCTGTGTGTGGTAGAGTGGAGTTTGGCTGTGTGTGGTAGAGTGTAGTTTGGCTGTGTGTAGTAGAGTGTAGTTTGGCTGTGTGTAGTAGAGTGGAGTTTGGCTGTGTGTGGTAGAGTGGAGTTTGCCTGTGTGTAGTAGAGTGTAGTTTTAGTGTGTGTAGTAGAGTGGAGTTTGGCTGTGTGTAGTAGAGTGGAGTTTGGCTGTGTGTTGTAGAGTGGAGTTTGGCTGTGTGTGGTAGAGTGGAGTTTGGCTGTGTGTAGTAGAGTGGAGTTTGGCTGTGTGTGGTAGAGTGGAGTTTGGCTGTGTGTAGTAGAGTGGAGTTTGGCTGTGTGTAGTAGAGTGTATTTAGGCTGTGTGTAGTAGAGTGGAGTTTGGCTCTGTATAGTAGAGTGGAGTTTGGGTGTGTGTGGTAGAGTGTAGTTTGGCTGTGTGTAGTAGAGTGGAGTTTGGCTGTGTGAGGTAGAGTGGAGTTTGGCTATGTGTAGTAGAGTGGAGTTTGGCTGTGTGTGGTAGAGTGGAGTTTGGCTGTGTGTAGTAGAGTGTAGTTTGGCTGTGTATGGTAGAGTGGAGTTTGGCTGTGTGTAGTAGAGTGGAGTTTGGATGTGTGTAGTAGAGTGGAGTTTGGCTGTGTATAGTAGAGTGGAGTTTGGCTGTGTGTGGTAGAGTGGAGTTTGGCTGTGTATGGTAGAGTGGAGTTTGGCTGTGTGTAGTAGAGTAGAGTTTGGCTCTGTGTAGTAGAGTGGAGTTTGGCTGTGTGTGGTAGAGTGGAGTTTGGCTGTGTGTAGTAGAGTAGAGTTTGGCTCTGTGTAGTAGAGTGTAGTTTGGCTGTGTATGGTAGAGTGGAGTTTGGCTGTGTGTAGTAGTGTGGAGTTTGGATGTGTGTAGTAGAGTGGAGTTTGGCTGTGTATAGTAGATTGTAGTTTGGCTGTGTGTGGTAGAGTGGAGTTTGGCTGTGTATGGTAGAGTGGAGTTTGGCTGTGTGTAGTAGAGTAGAGTTTGGCTCTGTGTAGTAGAGTGGAGTTTGGCTGTGTGTGGTAGAGTGGAGTTTGGCTATGTGTAGTAGAGTGGAGTTTGGCTGTGTGTGGTAGAGTGGAGTTTGGTTGTGTGTAGTAGAGTGGAGTTTGGCTGTGTATGGTAGAGTGGAGTTTGGCTGTGTGTAGTAGAGTGGAGTTTGGATGTGTGTAGTAGAGTGGAGTTTGGCTGTGTATAGTAGAGTGTAGTTTGGCTGTGTGTGGTAGAGTGGAGTTTGGCTGTGTATGGTAGAGTGGAGTTTGGCTGTGTGTAGTAGAGTAGAGTTTGGCTCTGTGTAGTAGAGTGGAGTTTGGCTGTGTGTGGTAGAGTGGAGTTTGGCTGTGTGTAGTAGTGTGGAGTTTGGCTGTGTATAGTAGAGTGGAGTTTGGCTCTGTGTAGTAGAGTGTATTTAGGCTGTGTGTAGTAGAGTGGAGTTTGGCTGTGTGTAGTAGAGTGGAGTTTGGCTCTGTATAGTAGAGTGGAGTTTGGGTGTGTGTGGTAGAGTGGAGTTTGGCTGTGTGTGTATAGTGTATTTAGGCGGTGTGTAGTTGAGTGTATTTAGGCTGTGTGTAGTAGAGTGGAGTTTGGCTGTGTGTAGTAGAGTGGAGTTTGGCTCTGTATAGTAGAGTGGAGTTTGGGTGTGTGTGGTAGAGTGGAGTTTGGCTGTGTGTAGTAGAGTGGAGTTTGGCTGTGTGTAGTAGAGTGGAGTTTGGCTCTGTGTGGTAGAGTGGAGTTTGCCTGTGTGTAGTAGAGTGGAGTTTGGCTGTGTATGGTAGAGTGGAGTTTGGCTGTGTGTAGTAGAGTGTAGTTTGGGTGTGTGTAGTAGAGTGGAGTTTGGCTATGTGTAGTAGAGTGGAGTTTGGGTGTGTGTGGTAGAGTGGAGTTTGGCTGTGTGTAGTAGAGTGTATTTAGGCTGTGTGTAGTAGAGTGGAGTTTGGCTCTGTATAGTAGAGTGGAGTTTGGGTGTGTGTGGTAGAGTGTAGTTTGGCTGTGTGTAGTAGAGTGGAGTTTGGCTGTGTGAGGTAGAGTGGAGTTTGGCTATGTGTAGTAGAGTGGAGTTTGGCTGTGTGTGGTAGAGTGGAGTTTGGTTGTGTGTAGTAGAGTGGAGTTTGGCTGTGTATGGTAGAGTGGAGTTTGGCTGTGTGTAGTAGAGTGGAGTTTGGATGTGTGTAGTAGAGTGGAGTTTGGCTGTGTTTAGTAGAGTGTAGTTTGGCTGTGTGTGGTAGAGTGGAGTTTGGCTGTGTATGGTAGAGTGGAGTTTGGCTGTGTGTAGTAGAGTAGAGTTTGGCTCTGTGTAGTAGAGTGGAGTTTGGCTGTGTGTGGTAGAGTGGAGTTTGGCTGTGTATAGTAGAGTGTAGTTTGGCTGTGTGTAGTAGAGTGTAGTTTGGCTGTGTGTAGTAGAGTGGAGTTTGGCTGTGTGTGGTAGAGTGGAGTTTGGCTGTGTGTAGTAGAGTGTAGTTTGGGTGTGTGTAGTAGAGTGGAGTTTGGCTGTGTGTGGTAGAGTGGAGTTTGGCTGTGTGTGGTAGAGTGTAGTTTGGCTGTGTGTAGTAGAGTGTAGTTTGGCTGTGTGTAGTAGAGTGGAGTTTGGCTGTGTGTGGTAGAGTGGAGTTTGCCTGTGTGTAGTAGAGTGTAGTTTTAGTGTGTGTAGTAGAGTGTAGTTTGGCTGTGTGTAGTAGAGTGGAGTTTGGCTGTGTGTTGTAGAGTGGAGTTTGGCTGTGTGTGGTAGAGTGGAGTTTGGCTGTGTGTAGTAGAGTGGAGTTTGGCTGTGTGTGGTAGAGTGGAGTTTGGCTGTGTGTAGTAGAGTGGAGTTTGGCTGTGTGTAGTAGAGTGTATTTAGGCTGTGTGTAGTAGAGTGGAGTTTGGCTCTGTATAGTAGAGTGGAGTTTGGGTGTGTGTGGTAGAGTGTAGTTTGGCTGTGTGTAGTAGAGTGGAGTTTGGCTGTGTGAGGTAGAGTGGAGTTTGGCTATGTGTAGTAGAGTGGAGTTTGGCTGTGTGTGGTAGAGTGGAGTTTGGTTGTGTGTAGTAGAGTGTAGTTTGGCTGTGTATGGTAGAGTGGAGTTTGGCTGTGTGTAGTAGAGTGGAGTTTGGATGTGTGTAGTAGAGTGGAGTTTGGCTGTGTATAGTAGAGTGTAGTTTGGCTGTGTGTGGTAGAGTGGAGTTTGGCTGTGTATGGTAGAGTGGAGTTTGGCTGTGTGTAGTAGAGTAGAGTTTGGCTCTGTGTAGTAGAGTGGAGTTTGGCTGTGTGTGGTAGAGTGGAGTTTGGCTGTGTGTAGTAGTGTGGAGTTTGGCTGTGTATAGTAGAGTGGAGTTTGGCTCTGTGTAGTAGAGTGTATTTAGGCTGTGTGTAGTAGAGTGGAGTTTGGCTGTGTGTAGTAGAGTGGAGTTTGGCTCTGTATAGTAGAGTGGAGTTTGGGTGTGTGTGGTAGAGTGGAGTTTGGCTGTGTGTGTATAGTGTATTTAGGCGGTGTGTAGTTGAGTGTATTTAGGCTGTGTGTAGTAGAGTGGAGTTTGGCTGTGTGTAGTAGAGTGGAGTTTGGCTCTGTATAGTAGAGTGGAGTTTGGGTGTGTGTGGTAGAGTGGAGTTTGGCTGTGTGTAGTAGAGTGGAGTTTGGCTGTGTGTAGTAGAGTGGAGTTTGGCTCTGTGTGGTAGAGTGGAGTTTGCCTGTGTGTAGTAGAGTGGAGTTTGGCTGTGTATGGTAGAGTGGAGTTTGGCTGTGTGTAGTAGAGTGTAGTTTGGGTGTGTGTAGTAGAGTGGAGTTTGGCTGTGTGTGGTAGAGTGGAGTTTGGCTGTGTATAGTAGAGTGTAGTTTGGCTGTGTGTAGTAGAGTGTAGTTTGGCTGTGTGTAGTAGAGTGTAGTTTGGCTGTGTGTAGTAGAGTGGAGTTTGGCTGTGTGTGGTAGAGTGGAGTTTGCCTGTGTGTAGTAGAGTGTAGTTTTAGTGTGTGTAGTAGAGTGGAGTTTGGCTGTGTGTAGTAGAGTGGAGTTTGGCTGTGTGTTGTAGAGTGGAGTTTGGCTGTGTGTGGTAGAGTGGAGTTTGGCTGTGTGTAGTAGAGTGGAGTTTGGCTGTGTGTGGTAGAGTGTAGTTTGGCTGTGTGTGGTAGAGTGTAGTTTGGCTGTGTGTAGTAGAGTGTAGTTTGGCTGTGTGTAGTAGAGTGTAGTTTGGCTGTGTGTAGTAGAGTGGAGTTTGGCTGTGTGTAGTAGAGTGTATTTAGGCTGTGTGTAGTAGAGTGGAGTTTGGCTCTGTATAGTAGAGTGGAGTTTGGGTGTGTGTGGTAGAGTGTAGTTTGGCTGTGTGTAGTAGAGTGGAGTTTGGCTGTGTGAGGTAGAGTGGAGTTTGGCTATGTGTAGTAGAGTGGAGTTTGGCTGTGTGTGGTAGAGTGGAGTTTGGTTGTGTGTAGTAGAGTGGAGTTTGGCTGTGTATGGTAGAGTGGAGTTTGGCTGTGTGTAGTAGAGTGGAGTTTGGATGTGTGTAGTAGAGTGGAGTTTGGCTGTGTATAGTAGAGTGTAGTTTGGCTGTGTGTGGTAGAGTGGAGTTTGGCTGTGTATGGTAGAGTGGAGTTTGGCTGTGTGTAGTAGAGTAGAGTTTGGCTCTTTGTAGTAGAGTGGAGTTTGGCTGTGTGTGGTAGAGTGGAGTTTGGCTGTGTGTAGTAGTGTGGAGTTTGGCTGTGTATAGTAGAGTGTAGTTTGGCTGTGTGTAGTAGAGTGGAGTTTGGCTGTGTATATTAGAGTGGAGTTTGGCTGTGTGTAGTAGAGTGTAGTTTGGTTGTGTGTAGTAGAGTGGAGTTTGGCTGTGTATATTAGAGTGGAGTTTGGCTGTGTGTAGTAGAGTGTAGTTTGGTTGTGTGTAGTAGAGTGTAGTTTGGCTGTGTGTAGTAGTGTGGAGTTTGGCTGTGTGTAGTAGAGTGGAGTTTGGATGTGTGTAGTAGAGTGGAGTTTGGCTGTGTATAGTAGAGTGTAGTTTGGCTGTGTGTGGTAGAGTGGAGTTTGGCTGTGTATGGTAGAGTGGAGTTTGGCTGTGTGTAGTAGAGTAGAGTTTGGCTCTTTGTAGTAGAGTGGAGTTTGGCTGTGTGTGGTAGAGTGGAGTTTGGCTGTGTGTAGTAGTGTGGAGTTTGGCTGTGTATAGTAGAGTGTAGTTTGGCTGTGTGTAGTAGAGTGGAGTTTGGCTGTGTATATTAGAGTGGAGTTTGGCTGTGTGTAGTAGAGTGTAGTTTGGTTGTGTGTAGTAGAGTTGAGTTTGGCTGTGTATATTAGAGTGGAGTTTGGCTGTGTGTAGTAGAGTGTAGTTTGGTTGTGTGTAGTAGAGTGTAGTTTGGCTGTGTGTAGTAGTGTGGAGTTTGGCTGTGTGTAGTAGAGTGGAGTTTGGCTGTGTGTGGTAGAGTGTATTTAGGCTGTGTGTAGTAGAGTGGAGTTTGGCTGTGTATGGTAGTGTGGAGTTTGGCTGTGTGTAGTAGAGTGGAGTTTGGATGTGTGTAGTAGAGTGGAGTTTGGCTGTGTATAGTAGAGTGTAGTTTGGCTGTGTGTGGTAGAGTGGAGTTTGGCTGTGTATGGTAGAGTGGAGTTTGGCTGTGTGTAGTAGAGTAGAGTTTGGCTCTTTGTAGTAGAGTGGAGTTTGGCTGTGTGTGGTAGAGTGGAGTTTGGCTGTGTGTGGTAGAGTGTATTTAGGCTGTGTGTAGTAGAGTGGAGTTTGGCTGTGTATGGTAGTGTGGAGTTTGGCTGTGTGTAGTAGAGTGGAGTTTGGATGTGTGTAGTAGAGTGGAGTTTGGCTGTGTGAGGTAGAGTGGAGTTTGGCTATGTGTAGTAGAGTGGAGTTTGGCTGTGTGTGGTAGAGTGGAGTTTGGTTGTGTGTAGTAGAGTGGAGTTTGGCTGTGTATGGTAGAGTGGAGTTTGGCTGTGTGTAGTAGAGTGGAGTTTGGATGTGTGTAGTAGAGTGGAGTTTGGCTGTGTATAGTAGAGTGTAGTTTGGCTGTGTGTGGTAGAGTGGAGTTTGGCTGTGTATGGTAGAGTGGAGTTTGGCTGTGTGTAGTAGAGTAGAGTTTGGCTCTTTGTAGTAGAGTGGAGTTTGGCTGTGTGTGGTAGAGTGGAGTTTGGCTGTGTTTAGTAGTGTGGAGTTTGGCTGTGTATAGTAGAGTGTAGTTTGGCTGTGTGTAGTAGAGTGGAGTTTGGCTGTGTATATTAGAGTGGAGTTTGGCTGTGTGTAGTAGAGTGTAGTTTGGTTGTGTGTAGTAGAGTGGAGTTTGGCTGTGTATATTAGAGTGGAGTTTGGCTGTGTGTAGTAGAGTGTAGTTTGGTTGTGTGTAGTAGAGTGTAGTTTGGCTGTGTGTAGTAGTGTGGAGTTTGGCTGTGTGTAGTAGAGTGGAGTTTGGCTGTGTGTGGTAGAGTGTATTTAGGCTGTGTGTAGTAGAGTGGAGTTTGGCTGTGTGTGGTAGAGTGTATTTAGGCTGTGTGTGGTAGAGTGGAGTTTGGCTGTGTGTGGTAGAGTGTATTTAGGCTGTGTGTAGTAGAGTGGAGTTTGGCTGTGTGTGGTAGAGTGTATTTAGGCTGTGTGTGGTAGAGTGGAGTTTGGCTGTATGTGATTCAACACACCCCTGGTCGATCGCTGTGAGCTGTGAGCTGTGTGTGTGTGTGTGTGTGTGTGTGTGTGTGTGTGTGTGTGTGTGTGTGTGTGTGTGTGTGTGTGTGTGTGTGTGTGTGTGTGTGTGTGTGTGTGTGTGTGTGTGTGTGTGTGTGTGTGTGTGTGTGTGTGGACGTGTTTAACTATTCTTGTGGGGACCAGAAGTCCCTACAAGAATAGTAAACGAACAAAAAGTTGACCAGCTTGGGACATCTTGTTAGTCCCCACAAGGTCAAATGCTATTTCTAGGAGGTTTAGGGTTAAGGTTAGAATTAGTGTTAGGGTTAGAATTAAGTTAAATATTAAGGTTATGAGCTGTGTGTAGTAGAGTGGAGTTTGGCTGTGTGTGGTAGAGTGTATTTAGGCTGTGTGTGGTAGAGTGGAGTTTGGCTGTGTGTGGTAGAGTGTATTTAGGCTGTGTGTAGTAGAGTGGAGTTTGGCTGTGTGTGGTAGAGTGTATTTAGGCTGTGTGTGGTAGAGTGGAGTTTGGCTGTATGTGATTCAACACACCCCTGGTCGATCGCTGTGAGCTGTGAGCTGTGTGTGTGTGTGTGTGTGTGTGTGTGTGTGTGTGTGTGTGTGTGTGTGTGTGTGTGTGTGTGTGTGTGTGTGTGTGTGTGTGTGTGTGTGTGTGTGTGTGTGTGTGTGTGTGTGTGTGTGTGTGTGTGTGTGTGTGTGTGTGTGTGTGTGGACGTGTTTAACTATTCTTGTGGGGACCAGAAGTCCCTACAAGAATAGTAAACGAACAAAAAGTTGACCAGCTTGGGACATCTTGTTAGTCCCCACAAGGTCAAATGCTATTTCTAGGAGGTTTAGGGTTAAGGTTAGAATTAGTGTTAGGGTTAGAATTAAGTTAAATATTAAGGTTATGAGCTGTGTGTAGTAGAGTGGAGTTTGGCTGTGTGTGGTAGAGTGTATTTAGGCTGTGTGTGGTAGAGTGGAGTTTGGCTGTGTGTGGTAGAGTGTATTTAGGCTGTGTGTAGTAGAGTGGAGTTTGGCTGTGTGTGGTAGAGTGTATTTAGGCTGTGTGTGGTAGAGTGGAGTTTGGCTGTATGTGATTCAACACACCCCTGGTCGATCGCTGTGAGCTGTGAGCTGTGAGCTGTGTGTGTGTGTGTGTGTGTGTGTGTGTGTGTGTGTGTGTGTGTGTGTGTGTGTGTGTGTGTGTGTGTGTGTGTGTGTGTGTGTGTGTGTGTGTGTGTGTGTGTGTGTGTGTGTGTGTGTGTGTGTGTGTGTGTGGACGTGTTTAACTATTCTTGTGGGGACCAGAAGTCCCTACAAGAATAGTAAACGAACAAAAAGTTGACCAGCTTGGGACATCTTGTTAGTCCCCACAAGGTCAAATGCTATTTCTAGGAGGTTTAGGGTTAAGGTTAGAATTAGTGTTAGGGTTAGAATTAAGTTAAATATTAAGGTTATGAGCTAGGGTTAGTTGTAGGGTTAGGGTTAGGTTTAGGGTTAGGATAACATTTAGGTTTTTTGGTTAGGGTTAGGGTTAGGGTTAAGGTTAGGGTTAGGGTTAGGGTAAGAGTACGGGTTAGGATTAGGGTTAGGTTTAGGGAAAATAGGATTTTGAATGGGACTGAATTGTATGCTCCCACAAGGTTAGCTGTACAAGACTGTGTGTGTGTGTGTGTGTGTGTGTGTGTGTGTCTGTGTGTGTGTGTGTGTGTGTGTGTGTGTGTGTGTGTGTGTGTGTGTGTGTGTGTGTGTGTGTGTGTGTGTGTGTGTGTGTGTGTGTGTGTGTGTGTGTGTGTGTGTGTGTGTGTGAGAGTGTGAGCTTGTGTGTGAGCTTGTGTGTGTTTTGTGTGTGTGTGTGTGTTTTGTGTATTTGCATGTGTGTTGGTTGCATGGCTGTTGGTCTGGACCCACAGATGCCTGGAGGCTAAAGCTCCTTCCTAATATTGAGTTGCACCCCCCCCTTTTCCCCCCTCAGAACAGGCTCAGTTCGTCAGGGACAGGGACTCTACAAGGTGTTGAAATCCTTCTTTAACCTGTCTCCTCCCCTTCATCTACGCTGATTTAACAAGTGACATCAATAGGGGATCATAGCGTTCACCTGGATTCACCTGGTCAGTCTATGTCATGGAAACAGCAGGTGTTCTTAATGTTTTGTAGACTCAGTGTATATACTTTATGCATATATTATTTTAATAGCAGGACACTGTAAAGTCCATTATCCCTCTGAAGTACATTACAAATCACATTGTTGTGGGAGCTCCTCCTCTAGAATGAATGAGGCTGTTTGAGAAGGTTTAAATCGACCTGTTGGAAGAACAATAGACCATCATAGTTACTGTAGTAGGTCAAAGTTGTGAGCTGGAAAACCTTGGTGGAGCATGGGTGAAGTACGCTTTGTGGTGCTCATGTAAATGTCCTTACTTTTTGGGCCTCAGACCTATGCCTACTTCTCACTTAAAACATTGTTTTTTATTTTTTATTTCCATGATCTTTACACAGGAACGTAATTATACAACAATACAGCAAAACACAGCAGAGTAAAGTAAGAGTACACAAGCATGACAAATAGTGTAGTTATTAGTATTTATTTAATATTGTGAGTGAAGCAAAACAACTCATTTAAGCCAAAATGGAGTAAACTGGACACAAAAAAACTGAATTCTTTTAACCGGACAATGGAGAAAGCTCCTAGAAAATACACAGATAATCAACATGTACCCATTAACTATCTACATGTAAATGTACTTTAACGTGTACTGAAGAAAGGCCTAGTACTACATTACCTGGAAACAAAAGTGAGTTATCACTAAATATACAATTTACAATCCAACGTACATGCATCAGCTATAGTCAAGTATATGCAGAAAGGTGCTCGTAAGAGCGATACATTGTGAATTTAATCAAAACTGTTGCACCTACAAAAAAGTCTAATGGTTACCCAATGGACTCTGTAGTCTCGTTTTAATCCCACGTCTAATATTTGAGCTAGGTTTGGGAGGGGTTTTGTGTGTGTTATAATGGTTCTCGGTAACTGCCTGACAGACCCTGACGAGAGGGGTGTGTTGTGTACCTCCAATCAAGTTGATTTGCAATATTTCACACATTGGTGCCATATTGGTTTAGATATGATGGTAGTGTAACGGTCGTCTTTCGGTGAGAGAGTGGACCAAGGCGCAGCGGGTGATGAATACATAATGATTTATTTGACAAGACGAACACTGACACGAAATACACTTTATAATTACAAAATAACAAACGCACGTAGACAGACCTGAACTAACGAACTTACATATACACGAAGAACGCACGAACAGGAAAACTGACTACACAAAACGAACGAACGGACAAACAAACCGAAACAGTCCTGTGTGGCGCAACATAGACACAGACACAGGAGACAACCACCCACAACAAACAATGTGAAACAACCTACCTTAATATGTCTCTCAATCAGAGGAAACGCCAAACACCTGCCTCTAATTGAGAGCCATACCAGGCAACCCATTAACCCAACATAGAAAACACATAACATAGACTACCCACCCAAACTCACGCCCTGACCAATTAAACACATACCAAACAACAGAAAACAGGTCAGGAACGTGACAGGTAGGGAGAATAGAAATGAACACTGAGCTCCAACCTGCGCGACTATAATTTGTATTACCAGAGAGGTTTCTTTCATTGCTTTATTCATTGTGATTTTTTTACCTACAGTATCTCACCCATGGCCAACATAGTGGTTACTGTCGCAACTCAGTCCAGGACTCATGATAAATATTTAACTGTGCTTTTTCTGCATGCTAGTTTGGGCCCACATGTATAAAATGGTAACTTTTTAACTATGCAGGTGGCTGTCATGAAAAGACCGGTATACCATCCTTCTATACTGTTAGAATAGTTCATGCTCAGTCAGCTGAGGACTGGTGGCTCTGTAGAGTGGAATAGAGTCAGTCAGAGTACAGTAGTACAGACATGAGGCACAGGGCCAACTTGGGATAGTAAGACAGGAATAGACCTAAACAACACCATCATCTGGGTGTACAGCCTTTGCTTGGCTCTGGTAGGGCCAGGCAGTGTGTGTGTGTCAGGCTGTAGACAGGCAGGCTGTAGACAAGCAGGTCTCTGAGGGCCTGAGCCTGCTGTATATCTGGAGATGATATGGACCTCTCAGCAGTATGCTGCTCTTCTGCCTCTCTGCTCTCCCCTGCCATGAGGAGAACAGCTGTTAGATGAGCATGACCGTGTGTGAAACATATCTCAGCTGCTCTCCTTTCCTCCTGTGTCTGTCCTCACTGTGATGTGCTGCTTATGTCACACTGAAACACAGCAGGGCGTAAACCTTATCCTGCCTCCTCTCCTCCTCCTCCTCCTCCTCCCCTATCAACCCTCTCCTCCCCTCACTCTGCTCATCTCTTTTCACCTTTTTTCCTCCCCTCTCTCCTCTCCTTCTCTCCCCTCTCTCCTCACCTCTTTCCTCTCCTTCTCTCCCCTCTCTCCTCACCTCTTTCCTCTCCTTCTCTCCCCTCTCTCCTCACCTCTCTCCTAACCTTCTCTCCTCACCTCTCCTTCTCTCGTCATTGTTCTCTTCACTGTCTTCTTCATCTGCTCCAGCCCAGGAGAGAGGTTAGAGACAGTCCTGCTGGTTGTGTTGGGTTAGTGCTAGCCAAGCCCAGCCATAGACAGTGTGGTGGAATTATTCTAATCAAACGAGACTTCCTCTAATGTCAATGTTAAATCTCAGCGACTCCTCTCAGTTCACACAGAGTTCGAAGAAGCCTATTATGTCGCCTCTAGATTAAACAGTGTGAATGTACTAATATGGGAATGCATTGTAATATAAAAGTAATGTGATTAACATAATGTTGTAATTCTACGACTGTCTGTGAAACATATCTCAGTTGCTCTCCTTTCCTCCTGTGTCTGTCCTCACTGTGATCTACTGCTTATATCACACTGAAACACAGCAGGTAAACCTTATCCTGTCTCCTCTCCTCCTCCTCCTCCTCCTCCTCCCCTATCAACCCTCTCCTCATCTCACTCTGCTCATCTCTTTTCACCTTCTCTCCTCACCTTTCTCCTCTCCTTCTCTCCCCTCTCTCCTCACCTCTGTCTCCTCTCCTCTCCTTCTCTCCTCTCCTCTGTCTTCTCTTCTTATCTCCTTATCTCTGTCTCCTCTCCTTCCCTCCTCACCTATCTCCTCTCCTCACCTCTGGTTCCTCTCCTTCTCTCCTCACCTCTGGCTCCTCTCCTTTTCTCCTCACCTCTGGCTTCTCTCCTTCTCTCCTCACCTCTGGCTCCTCTCCTTCTCTCCTCACCTCTGGCTTCTCTCCTTCTCTCCTCACCTCTGGCTCCTCTCCTTCTCTCCTCACCTCTGTCTCCTCTCCTTTTCTCCTCACCTCTGGCTCCTCTCCTTCTCTCCTCTCCTCTGTCTTCTCTTCTTATCTCCTTATCTCTGTCTCCTCTCCTTCCCTCCTCACCTATCTCCTCTCCTCACCTCTGGTGCCTCTCCTTCTCTCCTCACCTCTGGCTCCTCTCCTTTTCTCCTCACCTCTGGTTCCTCTCCTTCTCTCCTCACCTCTGGCTCCTCTCCTTCTCTCCTCACCTCTGGCTTCTCTCCTTCTCTCCTCACCTCTGGCTCCTCTCCTTCTCTCCTCACCTCTGTCTCCTCTCCTTCTCTCCTCACCTCTCTCCTAACCTTCTCTCCTCACCTCTCCTTCTCTCATCATTGTTCTCTTCACTGTCTGCTTCATCTGCTCCAGCCCAGGAGAGAGGTTAGAGACAGTCCTGCTGGTTGTGTTGGGTTAGTGCTAGCCAAGTCCAGCCATAGACAGAGACACTGGTGTCCTAATCTCTGACCCCACCAAGGTTAGTCAGTCAGCTAGGTGGCTAGTTAATTAACAGTCCCCAGTACTCTTTTCTCTAGTCCCCCAGTGTAGAGTAAAGACTACTACTATCAAAAAACCTTGCACTAGCCTATGTTACCACACTAATATACACTACCGGTACAAGGGTTTTGTGTGCAAAGCTGTCGTCAAGGCAAAGGGTAGCTATTTGAAGAATCTAAATTCTAAAATATATTTTGATTTATTTAACACTTTTTTTGGATACTACATGATTCCATATGTGTTATTTCATAGTTTTGATGTCTTCACTATAATTCTACAATGTAGAAAATAGTAAAAATAAAGAAAAACCCTTGAATGAGAAGGTGTTCCAAAACTTTTGACCGGTAGTGTATCATGATGCTCTCTAGCCCTAATGACAAACAATAAATCATCATTATCATGTTGTTATCAGGTAGGGGCGGCAGGTAGCCTAGCGGTTAAGAGCATTGTGCCAGTAACCGAAAGGTCGCTGGGTCAAATCCCCGAGCTGACTAGGTGAAAAATATGTTAACGTGGCCTTGAGCAAGGCACTTAACCTCTAATTGCCCCTGTCAGTTGCTCTGGATAAATATGTCTGCTAAATGACTGAAATATACATGTAGAGTGTTACTGCCAAAGAGAGAGGCAGATTTAGGGCCTGCTCCACTTCTTCCTCCAGAAGGCTCAGTGACCACAACCTTTTTCCAAGGCAGGCTTGCAGCCCTTAGCCCGTCGGCACGGCTAAGGCCAATTATCAGAAATACCTCGCTGCATTCGTCTTGCCATTTTCACTCGCGGGCCAGAGTGGAGTGGCGGTCTAGAAACACTGTAAAGGGGAGGCAAGATAGAGAGAGGCCAACCAACCGCAGATAGACATCTTCAATTATTCAGCTTTCCAGAAAGGTTAAAGCTTGAAAAATGAGCCAAAGTGACATTCACCCAGTTATTGAGTTCTGCCTGGGCCTCATAAGGTACGTGCGGATATTTCCACACCTCCAGAATGTTAGTGGAGGTGATTGGACTGTCCTATCGTGTTCATCCTCTCAGACAGGCTTAACCATCACTCGGCTCTAACCTCCACCTGGGACAGGACAGAGACCTTTCTCAGGACATGCTCAAATCACTGATAGGACATGATAGGTGTCTGTCCCGCATAGTGTAATAAAGCCCTGTCTCCCTGCCCTTGTAAAGATGAGTCTGCTACCTGCACAGTGAGAGGCCTCTATCCCCTGTGTGGAGCTGTGTAGTGCTGTCTGATTGATTCCTGTCTGTGTCAGAGGGGAGAGCAGATCAATGGACTCCAGCAGGGCAGAATAGACCAATCGACTGGCACAGCACCCCACCCTGCCCCGTAATACTGGTGTAACGGTGGTGTAACGGTGGTGTAATACTGGTGTAACGGTGGTGTAACGGTGGTGTATTACTGGTGTAACGGTGGTGTAATACTGGTGTAACGGTGGTGTATTACTGGTGTAACGGTGGTGTAATACTGGTGTAACGGTGGTGTAATACTGGTGTAACGGTGGTGTAATACTGGTGTAACGGTGGTGTAATACTGGTGTAACGGTGGTGTAACGGTGGTGTATTACTGGTGCAACGGTGGGGTAATACTGGTGTAACGGTGGTGTAATACTGGTGTAACGGTGGTGTAACGGTGGTGTATTACTGGTGTAACGGTGGTGTAACTGTGGTGTAATACTGGTGTAATGGTGATGTAACAGTGATGTAATGGTGGGGTAACGGCGGTGTACCGGTGGGGTAACTGTGTTGTAATGGTGGTGTATTACTGGTGTAACGGTGGGGTAACAGTGGTGTAACGGTTTTGTAAAGGTGGTGTACCGGTGGTGTAATACTGGTGTAACAATGGCGTAATACTGGTGTAACGGTGGTGTAATGGTGGTGTAATACTGGTGTAATGGTGGTGTAATACTGGTGTAACAGGGGTGTAACGGTGGTGTAATACTGGTGTAACGGTGGTGTAACGGTGATGTAACAGTGGTGTATTACTGGTGTACCGGTGGGGTAACAGTGGTGTAACGGTGGTGTACCGGCGGTGTAACACTGGTGTAATACTGGTGTAAAGGTGGTGTATTACTGGTGTAACGTGTTGTAATACTGGTGTAACGGGGGTGTAACGATGGGGTATTACTGGTGTAACGGTGGTGTAATACTGGTGTAACAGTGGTGTAATACTGGTGTAAAGGTGGTGTAACGTTGGTGTAATACCGGTGTAACGGTGGTGTAATACTGGCGTAATGGCGGTGTAACGGTGATATATCGGTGGTGTAATACTGGTGTAACGGTGGTGTAATACTGGTGTAATGGTGGTGTAATACTGGTGTAACGGGGGTGTAACGGGTGTGTATTACTGGTGTAACGGTGGTGTAATACTGGTGTAACGGTGGTGTATTACTGGTGTAAAGGTGGTGTAATACTGGTGTAACGGTGGTGTAATACTGGTGTAACGGTGATGTAACAGTGGTGTAATGGTGGGGTAACGGTGATGTAACGGCGGTGTAACCGCGATGTAACGGTGGGGTAACTGTGGTGGTGTAATGGTTGTGTATTACTGGTGTACCGGTGGGGTAACAGTGGTGTAACGGTGGTATACCGGTGGTGTAACAATGGTGTAATACTGGTGTAACGGTGGTGTAATGGTGGTGTAATACTGGTGTAACGGTGGTGTATTACTGGTGTAATGGTGGTGTAACGCTGGTGTATTACTGGTGTAACGGTGGTGTAATACTGGTGTAACGGTGGTGTAATACTGGTGTAAAGGTGGTGTATTACTGGTGTAATGGTGGTGTAACGCTGGTGTATTACTGGTGTAACGGTGGTGTAATACTGGTGTAATGGTGGTGTATCGCTGGTGTATTACTGGTGTAACGGTGGTGTAATACTGGTGTAACGGTGGTGTAACGGTGGTATACCGGCGGTGTAACAATGGTGTAATACTGGTGTAACGTGGTGTAATACTGGTGTAACGGGGGTGTAACGATGGTGTATTACTGGTGTAACGGTGGTGTAATACTGGTGTAAAGGTGGTGTAACGTTGGTGTAACTGTGTTGTAATACTGGTGTAACGGTGGTGTAATACTGGCGTAATGGCGGTGTAACGGTGATATAACGGTTGTGTATTACTGGTGTAACGGTGGTGTAATACTGGTGTAACGGTGGTGTAATACTGGTGTAACGGTGGTGTATTACTGGTGCAACGGTGGTGTAATACTGGTGTAACGGTGGTGTAATACTGGTGTAATGGTGGTGTAATACTGGTGCAACGGTGGTGTAATACTGGTGTAACGGTGGTGTATTACTGGTGCAACGGTGGTGTAATACTGGTGTAACGGTGGTGTAATACTGGTGTAATGGTGGTGTAATACTGGTGCAACGGTGGTGTAATACTGGTGCAACGGTGGTGTATTACTGGTGTAACGGTGGTGTAATACTGGTGTAATGGTGGTGTAATACTGGTGTAACGGTGGTGTATTACTGGTGTAACGGTGGTGTATTACTGGTGTAACGGTGGTGTAATATTGGTGTAACGGCGGTGTAATACTGGTGGAACGGGGGTGTAACGGTGGTGTATTACTGGTGCAACGGTGGTGTAATACTGGTGTAATACTGGTGTAATGGTGGTGTAATACTGGTGTAACGGGGGTGTAACGGTGGTGTATTACTGGTGTAACGGTGGTGTAATACTGGTGTAACGGCGGTGTAATACTGGTGTAACGGGGGTGTAACGGTGGTGTATTACTGGTGCAACAGTGGTGTAATACTGGTGTAACGGTGGTGTAATACTGGTGTAACGGTGGTGTATTACTGGTGTAACGGTGGTGTAATACTGGTGTAACGGCGGTGTAATACTGGTGTAGCGGGGGTGTAACGGTGGTGTATTACTGGTGCAACGGTGGTGTAATACTGGTGTAATACTGGTGTAATGGTGGTGTAATACTGGTGTAATACTGGTGCAACGGTGGTGTAATACTGGTGTAACGGTGGTGTATTACTGGTGTAACGGTGGTGTAATACTGGTGTAACGGTGGTGTATTACTGGTGTAACGGTGGTGTAATACTGGTGTAACGGTGGTGTAACGGTGGTGTAACGGTGATGTAATACTGGTGTAACGGTTGTGTAACGGTGGTGTAATGGCAGCACTGGGAACACTGGTCACAGCTAACGAGCAGAACTGTCTAATTTGTCCTGTGCTGATTACTGTTCACATCCCCAAATAGCTGTAGACCAGAGTGACATCCAGACACGTTCACTTGGACGTGTCATAGAGAGAGAGAGATGATGGAGGGAGGGAGGGAAGGAGAGAGGTAGAGAGAGATGAAAGGGAGTGGGGAGGACAGAGAGAGGGAGGGAGAGAGAGAGAGAGAAAGAGAGAGATGGGAGGGAGGGGGCGGGAGAGAGAGAGAAAGAGAGGGGGGGAGGACAGAGAGGGAGGGAGAGAGAATAAAAGTGGCTGAAGAGATAGATAGATAGATAGATATCGTCTGGAGTCCTTCTGTCTTTATTCACTTCCCTATTGATCTCCATTGCCCCCTAACCAGTTAGCCACCACTCATCAATGTACAAAGCAAGGCTCTGCAATTTCTATAATTGGCAATTTCATTATGAAAATCTGTCTGGCTCATCTGTGGGATGGGTGAGTTTGGCCTGGGGAGAGTCTGTCTGATTTCTCTGTGGATGAATGAGTTAGATGGGACTGGGACTGATGGTTGGAGAGTTGGCAGAGGACCTCAAAGCCCCCTGCTTTGTATAACAGATGACTGATAAACGATGACTCTCACATTTCCCGCAAAAAAGTCGGAAATGTGCAGCAACCCTTAGCAGCCGTACAATTTGTCTCTTACAAACACACATTCACAGCCTCTCTTTCTCGCTGTGAAGGCAGCAATGTAAAAGGATGAGGGGATAAGGGCACGTAAAGGCTTCAAACTCAAATCAGTCTTCTGTGGTCTGGATAGATGTTGTGAATGGAGCCTAAACACCAGCATGGCTCATATCCCTGCTCCACTCCCAACCAGCACTAACGTGAGATGAAGAGGGGGAGAGGGCTGAAAATAGGAGAGGGGAAGGGATGGAGAGAAGGATGGCTGGAGGGATGGAGGGATGAGAGGGTCTTTAGTGGGGTGTTTGAGAGTGGGGGATTAGAGGTGGATGATGATATCATTGGGTAGAGATCAGGGGGTGAAAACAAGCAGCGCAAATCAGCCAACGTTATGGAGCTGTCAGGTAAATTACACACCCGGTGTGTGTATGTGTATGTGCTGGGGCTAGGTGGGGGCCTGCATAGTGCAAGCCAGGCAGGAAGACGCCATCCTTCACATTATTTACTGCAGCCCCCCCCCCATCCCCCCACCAGGCTCCATCCTCTCATAGTAGAGGCCTCCTGTGTGGCAGCCAAAGGCTCTCTTCTCTGTGTCTCTCTGAAGGATGGGAAGTATTTAATAGACAGCCTGAGGGGCCTCCTGCTCACCGCCCCTGTGGACAGACTCCATGCTCAGACCCCCACCAGGGGCCATTCGCTACAAGCAGCCTTGACCTCTCTCCGACCTCCTATTGATCATTTATTTGATTGGCTGTCACTCATTTTCATAAAGCATCAACCTGCAGCAGAAAAGGCCTACTGAAGATATGATTGGTTATATCACTAAGCAAATGCATTACCTAGGGAAGTAAAGGAAGTAGAACTGAAGCTGAAATGAAGCAGAATTTAAGGGGATATAATTGGGAAACTTTCTAATGATGTTGATTGAACACTAAGTTTACTCAGTGAAAAAAATCATAGCTCTTCCAGGCATGCAGGGTTGAGATTTTGGCTGCTAAGGAGAAGCTCTCTCTCTCTCTCTCTCTCTCCCTCTCTCTCTCTTTCTCTCTCTCTCTCTCTCTATCTCTCCCTCTCTCTCTATCTCTCTCTCCCTCTCTCTCTCTCTCTCTCTCTGTCAATTCAATTCAATGTAAGGGGCTTTATTGCCAAAGCAAGTGAAATAGATAATAAACAAAAGTGAAATAAACAATACAAATTTACGTTACACTCACAAAAGTCCCAAAAGAATAAAGACATTTCCAACGTCATAGTATGTCTATTTACAGTGTTGTAATGATGTGCAAATAGTTAAAGTACAAAATAAAATAAAAAATAAACATAAATATAGGTTGTATTTGCAATGGTGTTTGTTCTTCACTGGTTGCCCTTTTCTTGTGGCAACAGGTCACAAATCTTGCTGCTGTGATTGTACACTGTGGTATTTCACCTAGTAGATATGGGAGTTTATCAAAATTGGATATGTTCTATAATTCTTTTGGGTTCTGTGTAATCTGAGGGAAATATGTGTCTCTAATATGGTCATACATTTGGCAGGAGGTTAAGAAGTGCAGCTCAGCTTCCACCTCATTTTTTGGGCAGTGTACACATATCCTGTCTTCTCTTGAGAGCCAGGTCTGCCTTCGGCGGCCTTTCTCAATAGCAAGGCTATTCACACTGTGTATGTACATAGTCAAAGCTTTCCTTAATTTTGGGTCAGTCACAATGGTCAGGTATTCTGCCACGGTGTATTCTCTGTTTAGGGACAAATAGCACTCTAGTTTGCTCTGTTTTTTTTTCTGTCTGTCTCTGTCTATCTATCTATCGCTCTCTCCCTGTCTCTCTCTCTCTCTCCGTGTGAGTTCCAGACTGCTGTCCTGTAGGGAAGAGGAGGAGGGAGGGGAACTGGCCAGGAAGGCAGACTCCCTCTCCCTCCTGACCCGCTCTGTTACTATTCCTGGAGGAGGGAGAAGTATACATTCCTATTTTAGTCAGAAGCCACTGACAGAGCAGCAGTAGCAGCGGTTTTAATTCGCTGACCTCTAAATATTGCATGGCTTCCTGATGGCAGTGGGCTGTCTGAGGTGCTGTCTGGCCTGGTATTAACCTGTCCACATCAATCAGGACAGAGCTCACCCTGGTCCCTGCCTGCTCTGCTCCCCCTCCCCGGCCTACACTCTACACTGACTCTCCCTCCTGCCTGCCTGGCTCCAGCCCCCTCTGTCTGGATCCATCCACCCTCCAGCCTGTCCCTTCCCTGGGTCTGCTCTGCACACACTCACACTGCAGCCTGAGCAAGTTTGTTTGTTCATGTATGTGTGTGTGTGTATGTATGTGTAAATGTGTGTGTGTGTGTGTGTGTGTGTGTGTGTGTGTGTGTGTGTGTGTGTGTGTGTGTGTGTGTGTGTGTGTGTGTGTGTGTGTGTGTGTGTGTGTGTGTGTGTGTGTGTGTGTGTGTGTGTGTGTGTGTGTGTGTGTGTGTGTGTGTGTGTGTGTGTGTGTGTGTGTCTGGAGGAACTCTGTGGTGCTCCACCAAGGCCCCTAACGCACACCCAGCCTGGCAGGTGACAAATAGTTTTTTAATTGCTTGCACCATGAAAATCATTAGTCTCTTGTCTTTCCTTGGTGGGACTAGGCAGGACGTGTGTGCAATAATAATAGCTAAGCTCCCGCTTCCCATCTGCTATTTTTAGACTAGATATTTTAAGGGCCCTTGTCTGTGTGTGTGTGTGTGTGTGTGTGTGTGTGTGTGTGTGTGTGTGTGTGTGTGTGTGTGTGTGTGTGTGTGTGTGTGTGTGTGTGTGTGTGTGTGTGTGTGTGTGTGTGTGTGTGTGTGCGAGTGTGTGTGCGTGTGTGTGTGTATACTCCAGCCTGGCCTGCTCACCTCACCCAGGGCTCTCCTCTCTTCTCCGCTGAGCTCAGCTCTGGGTGTGTGTGTCTAGGGAGGGGGAGCAAAGGAGATGGAGGTTCTTTTTCAGGGTTTGTGAATAATTGAAAAGAATAAGGGTTAGCTCCTGCCTCTGAATGTTCCCTGCTGCCTGCCACTGTTCCCAGCCTCCCACTGTCCTCCGCCCATCCCACTGTCCTCCACTCATCCCACTGTCCTCCACTCATCACACTGTCCTCCGCTCATCACAGTGTCCTCCGCCTATCACACTGTCCTCCACCTATCACACTGTCCTCCACCTATCACACTGTCCTCCGCCCATCACACTGTCCTCCACCTATCACACTGTCTTCCACCCATCACATTGTCCTCCACCCATCACACTGTCCTCCGCTCATCACAGTGTCCTCCGCCCATCACACTGTCCTCCACCCATCACAGTGTCCTCCGCTCATCACAGTGTCCTCCGCCTATCACACTGTCCTCCACCCATCCCACTGTCCTCCACCCATCACACTGTCTTCCACCCATCCCACTGTCCTCCACCTATCATAGTGTCCTCCACTCATCACACTGTCCTCCGCCCATCACACTGTCCTCCGCCCATCACACTGTCTTCCACCCATCACACTGTCCTCCACCCATCACACTGTCCTCCGCCCATCACACTGTCCTCCACTCATCACAGTGTCCTCCGCCTATCACACTGTCCTCCACCCATCCCACTGTCATCCACCCATCACACTGTCCTCTGCCCATCACAGTGTCCCCCGCCTATCACACTGTCCTCCACCCATCACACTGTCCTCTACCCATTACACTGTCCTCCGCCTATCACACTGTCCTCCACCCATCACACTGGCCTCCGCCCATCACAGTGTGCTCCGCCCATCACACTGTCCTCACCCATCACACTGTCCTCCACCCATCACACTGTCCTCCGCCCATCACACTGTCCTTCACCCATCACACTGTCCTCCGCCCATCACACTGTCCTCCGCCCATCACACTGTCCTCCACCCATCACACTGTCCTCCGCCCATCACACTGTCCTCCACCCATCACACTGTCCTCCACCCATCACACTGTCCTCCACCTATCGCACTGTCTTCCACCCATCACACTGTCCTCCGCCCATCACACTGTCCTCCACCTATCACACTGTCTTCCACCCATCACACTGTCCTCCACCCATCACACTGTCCTCCGCCCATCACACTGTCGTCCACCTATCACACTGTCCTCCACCCATCCCACTGTCCTCCACCCATCACACTGTCCTCCGCCCATCACACTGTCTTCCGCCTATCACACTGTCCTCCACCCATCCCACTGTCCTCCACCCATCCCACTGTCCTCCGCCCATCCCACTGTCCTCCACCCATCACACTGTCCTCCGCCCATCACACTGTCCTCCGCCCATCACACTGTCCTCCACCCATCACACTGTCCTCCACCCATTACACTGTCTTCCGCCATCACACTGTCCTCCGCCCATCACACTGTCCTCCACCCATCACACTGTCCTCCACCCATCACACTGTCCTCCGCTCATCACACTGTCTTCCGCCTATCACACTGTCCTCCACCCATCCCACTGTCCTCCACCCATCACACTGTCCTCCACCCATCACACTGTCCTCCACCCATCACACTGTCCTCCGCTCATCACACTGTCTTCCGCCTATCACACTGTCCTCCACCCATCCCACTGTCCTCCACCCATCACACTGTCCTCCACCCATCACACTGTCCTCCACCCATCACACTGTCCTCCGCTCATCACACTGTCTTCCGCCTATCACACTGTCCTCCACCCATCCCACTGTCCTCCACCCATCACACTGTCCTCCACCCATCACACTGTCCTCCACCCATCACACTGTCCTCCACCCATCACACTGTCCTCCACCCATCACACTGTCCTCCACCCATCACACTGTCCTCCACCCATCACACTGTCCTCCGCTCATCACACTGTCTTCCGCCTATCACACTGTCCTCCACCCATCCCACTGTCCTCCACCCATCACACTGTCCTCCACCCATCACACTGTCCTCCACCCATCACACTGTCCTCCGCTCATCCCTTGGAAGTGTCTTCTTTTGTCTGTGTGTCTGTCTGCCCCAATGTCCCATGTGTTTGTACATTAGTGTGTTGCTAGACTGTAACAATCCACTGATACTGTATAGAAGTAGCCAGATGAAGCTATCCAGTTTATAGAGCAACCAGCTGCTTTCTGTTGGATTGTGCTTAGTGGTGAGATCTAGTATTGATTTTCTGTGCTTGGTGCCCTTGCCATCTCTGTGTAGTTATGCACCAGTACTCAGCAGTAGCTCCCACAGAGCAGAGCAGGGGAAAGGAGAGTGTGTTTACGTGATGATACTGACCCCATTCGTTCACATAGAAAACACATGGACAATGTGACCACAATAGCAAGCGGGGAAATAAAGACAACTCTTTAGTGGATAAGAGCGTTTTAGATTGTTGTCTGAATGATGCTATTTTAATGTTCAGTAGTATAACATGTTTTATACTTGTATGTCAGTGGACATCAAGGTCATTGTGCATACAGTGTGTAAGTAACCAATCAATGATTTGGAGTGCGAGCTTGATGGTGTGCGTGTGTTCTTGGACCACCAGAGAGTTTGTTGACCTGCAGCTCCAACAGTGTTAAAATCCCATAGACAATAGAAAGATCACACTGGTCATCCTCTCTTCCTGGCCTTTATCCCGGCACCCAACAAGCCATTCAACTCTACCAAACTCTCCACAGACCATCAACACACACTGACACACTTCTAGTCCTTGCTCTCTGCTCCATCAGTGTTGTATTACAATTCTGTAGCCTCTAACTATTCATTGAGCAGCAACAAGTCCTCTGTAGTAGCAACAGTAGCAGCATCTGATGCTTGTCCCCGTGTCCCTGGGAGATTCCCTGTCCCCGTGTCCCTGGGAGATTCCCCGTCCCCGTGTCCCTGGGAGATTCCCCGTCCCCGTGTCCCTGGGAGATTATCCGTCCCCGTGTTCCTGGGAGATTCCCTGTCCCCGTGTTCCTGGGAGATTCCCTGTCCCCGTGTCCCTGGGAGATTCCCCGTCCCCGTGTCCCTGGGAGATTCCCTGTCCCCGTGTCCCTGGGAGATTCCGTGTCCCTGGGAGATTCCCTGTCCCCGTGTCCCTGGGAGATTCCCTGTCCCCGTGTCCCTGGGAGATTCCCCGTCCCCGTGTCCCTGGGAGATTCCCTGTCCCCGTGTCCCTGGGAGATTCCCCGTCCCCGTGTCCCTGGGAGATTCCCTGTCCCCGTGTCCCTGTGAGATTCCGTGTCCCTGGGAGATTCCCTGTCCCCGTGTCCCTGGGAGATTCCCTGTCCCCGTGTCCCTGGGAGATTCCCCGTCCCCGTGTCCCTGGGAGATTCCCTGTCCCCGTGTCCCTGGGAGATTCCGCATCTCCTCCCCTGCTCTCTCTCTCGCTCTCTCTCTCGCTCTCTCTTTCTTCTCTCTCTCTTCTCTCTCTCTTCTCTCTCTCTCCTCTCTCCTCTCTTTCCATCTCCTCCCCTGCTCTCTCTCTAGCTCTCTCTCTAGCTCTCTCTTTCTTCTCTCTCTCTCCTCTCTCCTCTCTTTCCATCTCCTCCCCTGCTCTCTCGTTCATCTCTCTCTTCTCTCTCTCGCCTCTCTCCTCTCTCTCCATCTGCTCCCCTGCTATCTTCTCTCTCTCTCGCTTTCCTCTCTCTACATCTCCTCCCCTGCTCTCTCCTTTCTCTCTCTCTCTCTCTCTCTCTCTCTCTCTCTCTCTCTCTCTCTCGCTCTCTCTCTTTCTCGCCATATTCAACTGCAGCCTTGTTTGACTAAGTAGGGCTGTGGTGTTGGATGGAGAGGTCTAGGTGGTGCTGGTGGTGGAGCAGTAGGAGCAGCAGCGTGACTGTTTATGCTTGGGCTGTTGGAGGGAGCTGGGAGGAGCTGGGGAGAGCTGGGGGGCCTTGGCAGGGAGAGGCAGCATATGTTGATGGCCAGCCCCGCTCTGCTCCACTCTGCCCTGCTCCCCTCCCAGCCGGCCTGGTGCTGCGGACGCTAGTGTGGCACAGAGATCAAAAAACCAAAGGGGTCTTGGGGGCCCAGTTCACCCCTCTCCCACGCACACACACACACACACACCTGTTCAACTCACACACACTTGCCCATACACAACACCTCTTTGTCATTTTGTCATCTGGCATATGATCAGAGAGTATGTGGTTGGGCAGGTAATCTGTTCTGGACGTGAGGTGGCTGTGGTTCTCTCTGTTCTCTCTGTTCTATCTGCTTCGCCCTTGAAGCTCTTCCAAGGGTTGTTGTGTTGTGTTCACCTCAGCCCTGACTGGTTCAGACCAGAACTATGACTCACATCCAAGGCTAGGATCATGCAGCTTTCCAGTTCAGTTTGTTGTAGAGCTGTAGATGGAATACCAGATTACACCAGCACCACAGATTGCCTCCTCTCCTCCTCTCTTCCTCTTCTCCTCTCCACCAGGTCTATAAAGGGTTAAGCATGTACCACGCAGGCCCCACTCCTCCTAGCCAGCTGTTTAGCCTTTCACACCTCCTCCCCTGCTCCCTCTTCTCCTCCTCTCCTCCCTCTCCTCCTTGCCTCCCTGCCTCTTGGACCAGTAAATTAACACTCATTTGCAAGTTAGATAAATCCTTTGAATGTATTATTGATGCAAACAAATGAGCCTGTAGGCCCCAGACAATACCTAATGGAGCCCTGGCTTGTTGGCGAGGAGGTAGTTCCCAGCGCAGGCAGGGAGGGGAGACTGATTGATGCCTGCTCCTCTCCTCTGCCCCTTCATTATTCTGCCACAAATTATTCAGGGGTTCTGATCTGACGCAGGTTGGGAGGTTGGGAGGTTTGCTGCTAAAGTACTGCTGCTTATTGCCCCCTATATTATCTGATATCCAGAGTTGAGCTGAACCCAGAGCCACATTCATTAGTTTATTAGAGTAAAAACACAAGGCACCACGGCAATTAGATGACCAGGGAGAGAGCTTCTGAAACCAGGAGATGTGCTATTATTCAAGTCTATGCATGTTGTCTGTAATTTGCTTGAGTTTATTTTGACCTTTTTCTCGAGGGTTCTAGCTAAGGCATAGATTCTATCTGTACACACTCACATTTTCACAGCCAAGCATAAAAATACATATAAACACACACATTCCCTCGTCTTTTACACACAGAGTGACGCACACACACACACACACACACACACACACACACACACACACACACACACACACACACACACACACACACACACACACACACACACACACACACACACACATACACACACATACACACACACATATACACACACACACACACATACACACACACACACACACACACATACACACACACACACACACACACATACACACACATACACACACACATATACACACACACACACACATACACACACACACACACATAAACACACACATACACACACACACACACACACACTCGATTCTCCATGAAACAACTGATCATGCTAAGTATGACAGAGGTGATGGTGGATTAGAAGAGAGCGGGTAGAGAACAAGACATCGAGGGAAAGAGGAAGGGAGAGAGAGAGAGAGAGATAGCTCTGTCCAGAGTGATTAAGGCTTGGTATTGATCAGAGGGAGGAGAGGAGAGGAGGATGGTGAGGAGGGGCCCTAGGGCTTCAGCTCTGTTCCTCTCCTGCAAGCTGGCCCAGGGCCCCAGGAGCCACTTCAAAGGACCCCACTCTCTCTCTCTCACACACACATGCCATTCTGACCTTTGAAGAATGCTGCATTTGATGACATCATTTCCCCTGTTGTTCTTCTCTTGGAAATAGTCAATCAAAGCTGACACAAACAAACACACACACGGTGTTGGAGAGTGTGAGGACCTCTTATAATCCTTGTCACTGTCGTTCTCCGTCCTGGTAGCTCTCTCTGTCTATACGTTACTGTGTGTGTTCATGTGTGTGTTAGTTGCTCCAGTAGACTATAATGTGTGCTTTACAGATGTATTGGCTCATACTAAAGGAGAGCTGCACACTGAAGGAGATCAAACTCAGAGATGAGTATCTAACGCCATAGGGCAGCTCAAACATTGACATGTGCATCAAACACCAAAGAACCAATCACAGAGCTCAACCACAGATGAGGTGTGTGTGCGGCCCACACCAACGCACCAATCAGCTTGCTGTGTCCATGTCTTCTGTCTATTGAGGAAGTGATCTCTGTGGGACTGACCCCAGTTAATGAATTTCTCCTTTTTCCCCTGCTTTCAGCTGACACAGTGCTTTGCAGGTCCTCTTTGCCTTCCAATCCAGATCAATCTTTTTGCCTCCTAACTGCGTTCAAATCCCAATTCATAAACATTTCATGGGCTCAACCTTGCCACACACGGTGGGGTGGGGGCAGGGAGGGGGACTGGTGGGGGGGCTCTCCCCTGCCTCTGTGCTTGATAGTCTATGTGCTGGGTGTGTTTCACTCTACCAGTCCCCCGTCCCACACACCTGTTTCACATCCGTACCCTGTCTATTCATATATGTGTGTGCATTTGTGTGTTTGCGTTTTACCTATGCATGCTTTCTTCTTGTCTGTGTGTGTGTCTGTGTCTGTGTCTGTGTCTGTGTGTGTGTGTGTGTGTGTGTGTGTGTGTGTGTGTGTGTGTGTGTGTGTGTGTGTGTGTGTGTGTGTGTGTGTGTGTGTGTGTGTGTGTGTGTGTGTGTGTGTGTGTGTGTGTGTGTGTGTGTGTGTGTGAACCTGGGTAATGTATTATTCTTACCATGAGGCGTTCATCTCAGTCAGACACCTTCAACAACTTGGAGACGTGGTGTGCTTCGTGGCTTAATGGAGTCACTGCAGTGTGGCTTTCCTTCCATTGGCTGATTAACACAT
>NC_074672.1:18303094-18320594 GCF_029448725.1 Salvelinus fontinalis | reverse complement strand
ATGACCCTTCCACTAATACTGAACCTTTTACAATGACCCTTCCACTAATACTGAACCTTTTACAATGACCCTTCCACTAATACTGAACCTTTTACAATGACCCTTCCACTAATACTGAACCTTTTACAATGACCCTTCCACTAATACTGAACCTTTTACAATGACCCTTCCACTAATACTGAACCTTTTACAATGACCCTTCCACTAATACTGAACCTTTTACAATGACCCTTCCACTAATACTGAACCTTTTACAATGACCCTTCCACTAATACTGAACCTTTTACAATGACCCTTCCACTAATACTGAACCTTTTACAATGACCCTTCCACTAATACTGAACCTTTACAATGACCCTTCCACTAATACTGAACCTTTTACAATGACCCTTCCACTAATACTGAATTGCACAAAGACACAGACACACACAGATACATATGCACCTACACACACATCCAGCAGTCCTTTCCCAGAGTGCAGCGGTTCTTCCACTCTAAGCTGCTCTTGACTCTATGGGAGTGATTATGTGCTGCTGAATGAAACATCACAGCCTGGCCTCAGCCCCTGGCTGGCTCAGACACACGCACACACTCACGCATGCACGCACACGCACACACACACTAACACACACACTGGCCTCTCTCTTCCTCTTCCTCAAATGTTCCAGCTTTTTATGCTGCCTGGAACCCATAGACAGGTTGGTAAGTACTGTAGAGGGAACACAGGTCTTTATTAGAGGGGAGGAGAACATATAGATACAACACAGGTCTTTATTAGAGGGGAGGAGAACATATAGATACAACACAGGTCTTTATTAGAGGGGAGGAGAACATATAGATACAACACAGGTCTTTATTAGAGGGGAGGAGAACATATAGATACAACACAGGTCTTTATTAGAGGGGAGGAGAACATATAGATACAACACAGGTCTTTATTAGAGGGGAGGAGAACATATAGATACAACACAGGTCTTTATTAGAGGGGAGGAGAACATATAGATACAACACAGGTCTTTATTAGAGGGGAGGAGAACTCCATATAGATACAACACAGGTCTTTATTAGAGGGGAGGAAAACTCCATATAGATACAACACAGGTCTTTATTAGAGGGGAGGAGAGCTCCATATAGATACAACACAGGACTTTATTAGAGGGGAGGAGAACTCCATATAGATACAACACAGGTCTTTATTAGAGGGGAGGAGAACTCCATATAGATACAACACAGATCTTTATTAGAGGGGAGGAGAACTCCATATAGATACAACACAGATCTTTATTAGAGGGGAGGAGAACTCCATATATATACAACACAGGTCTTTATTAGAGGGGAGGAGAACTCCATATAGATACAACACAGGTCTTTATTAGAGGGGAGGAGAACTCCATATAGATACAACACAGGTCTTTATTAGAGGGGAGGAGAACTACATATAGATACAACACAGGTCTTTATTAGAGGGGAGGAGAACATATAGATACAACACAGGTCTTTATTAGAGGGGAGGAGAACATATAGATACAACACAGGTCTTTATTAGAGGGGAGGAGAACATATAGATACAACACAGGTCTTTATTAGAGGGGAGGAGAACATATAGATACAAAACAGGTCTTTATTAGAGGGGAGGAGAACATATAGATACAACACAGGTCTTTATTAGAGGGGAGGAGAACATATAGATACAACACAGGTCTTTATTAGAGGGGAGGAGAACTCCATATAGATACAACACAGGTCTTTATTAGAGGGGAGGAGAGCTCCATATAGATACAACACAGGACTTTATTAGAGGGGAGGAGAACTCCATATAGATACAACACAGGTCTTTATTAGAGGGGAGGAGAACTCCATATAGATACAACACAGATCTTTATTAGAGGGGAGGAGAACTCCATATATATACAACACAGGTCTTTATTAGAGGGGAGGAGAACTCCATATAGATACAACACAGGTCTTTATTAGAGGGGAGGAGAACTCCATATAGATACAACACAGGTCTTTATTAGAGGGGAGGAGAACTCCATATAGATACAACACAGGTCTTTATTAGAGGGGAGGAGAACTCCATATAGATACAACACAGGTCTTTATTAGAGGGGAGGAGAACTACATATAGATACAACACAGGTCTTTATTAGAGGGGAGGAGAACATATAGATACAACACAGGTCTTTATTAGAGGGGAGGAGAACATATAGATACAACACAGGTCTTTATTAGAGGGGAGGAGAACATATAGATACAACACATGACTTTATTAGAGGGGAGGAGAGCTCCATATAGATACAACACAGGTCTTTATTAGAGGGGAGGAGAACTCCATTTAGATACAACACAGGTCTTTATTAGAGGGGAGGAGATCTCCATATAGATACAACACAGGTCTTTATTAGAGGGGAGGAGAACTCCATTTAGATACAACACAGGACTTTATTAGAGGGGAGGAGAACATATAGATACAACACAGGACTTTATTAGAGGGGAGGAGAGCTCCATATAGATACAACACAGATCTTTATTAGAGGGGAGGAGAACTCCATATAGATACAACACAGGTCTTTATTAGAGGGGAGGAGAACTCCATATAGATACAACACAGGTCTTTATTAGAGGGGAGGAGAACTACATATAGATACAACACAGGTCTTTATTAGAGGGGAGGAGAGCTCCATATAGATACAACACAGGTCTTTATTAGAGGGGAGGAGAACTCCATATAAATACAACACAGGACTTTATTAGAGGGGAGGAGAACTCCATATAGATACAACACAGATCTTTATTAGAGGGGAGGAGAACTCCATATAGATACAACACAGGTCTTTATTAGAGGGGAGGAGAACTCCATATAGATACAACACAGGTCTTTATTAGAGGGGAGGAGAACTACATATAGATACAACACAGGTCTTTATTAGAGGGGAGGAGAGCTCCATATAGATACAACACAGGTCTTTATTAGAGGGGAGGAGAACTCCATATAGATACCATACAGGTCTTTATTAGAGGGGAGGAGAACTCCATATAGATACAACACAGGTCTTTATTAGAGGGGAGGAGAACTCCATATATATACAACACAGGTCTTTATTAGAGGGGAGGAGAGCTCCATATATGGACAACACTGGACTGCCTTCTAGATCATGATGTGATAGAGAACAGGGAGAGATTTCAAGGGCACACGTCAAATGCAGGAGTATTCCACACCACCTTCCATCAAACATCCATACATCATACGCTCCCATACCCCTGGAGTGCCTTACAGGGGGAGGGCCCTTAGGAGGCCCCCCTGTCCCCCACCCTCCCCACTGCTGAGCCTCCTACCATGCCTTCCTCATACAGATCTTGGTGGACATGGCCGAACTGGCCAATTCACCGCAAGAGTCCCCTCGAAACCGGCACGTGCCCTTGTATTGGTACCCACCCCGGGCGCCAGGAACACCATGGCAGAGGAGCGGTGGAAGGAGAGAGATGGAAGGGGGGGGGGGAACGGAAGGCAGAGCGTTGACACCAGACACCCAATTAGAGTGTCTATACTGAGAGCATTTAACAAAGGCTTTTTGAGAGGAGCCAGAGAGGGATGACGGGTTCAACAAGGGGACTCCTCCACCACCTCGACAGGAGCTGGCTGCGGGGTGTTTACTCAGTTTTAGGGGTGTTTGATGCGGAGTGTTGTTTGCCGTTGTATGCTGTTCTGCGAGTGTCTGTGTATCTGCTTGTGTGTGTGTGTGTGTGTGTGTGTGCTTAGGATCCTAGGTTCGGGTGTGTGTGCGTGTGTCTGAGGGTGTACATGCAGCAGCAACATTAGCAGCCACCCCCACACTCTCAAACACACCCTTTGGTGGTGAGAGAGCGGCGTAACCTTCCAAACAAAAGGAGAAGAAGAAGTCTTGTGCCTGTGGAGCTGAGGCGGTAAACTTACTGCACCTCAGAGCCAGTTGACCTTGAAATTAGCAGCAGAGGGAGAGAGGGAGCCAGGGAGGGAGGCAGAGAGGGAGGACGAGAGGGAGGCAGAGAGAGGGAGGCAGAGAGGGAGGACGAGAGGGAGGCAGAGAGGGAGGCAGAGAGAGGGAGGACGAGAGGGAGGCAGAGAGAGGGAGGCAGGGAGGTAGGACGAGAGGGAGGCAGAGAGGGAGGACGAGAGGGAGGCAGAGAGAGGGAGGCAGGGAGGGAGGACGAGAGGGAGGCAGAGAGGGAGGCAGAGAGAGGGAGGGAGGCAGAGAGGGAGGGCGAGAGGGATGCAGAGAGGGAGGACGAGAGGGAGGCAGGGAGAGGGAGGGAGGACGAGAGGGAGGCAGGGAGGGAGGCAGAGAGGGAGGCAGGGAGAGGGAGGCAGGGAGGGAGGACGAGAGGGAGGCAGAGAGAGAGGGAGGTAGAGAGAGAGGGAGGGAGGGAGACAGGGAGGGAGGGAGGTAAACAGAGAAGGAGTGGTGCATTTAAGAGCTCAACCCCAGTGCCAGGGGCCAGGAGGCTGCTTAATAACGTCCACACCATGCCATTCATCACCATGCCACCACCAGGGCAACTGCCCCAGCACAGCCCACAGAGCATGGCCGTAATCACCTCTCACACCCACACACACACACACACACACACTGCACACAAACTACACGCTCACACCCACCGGTTCACACACACACACTCACACAAACCAGCATGCACACACTTTCAACTGCTCAACACATGGTAATAAACACAGCCCAGGTTTAAGTGCAGGGTGCTAAACAGAAGCACTCACACACCGATAGTAACTCACACAGACACAGTCCAGCATACAGGGTGTGGTCGGCCCGTTGATTTACTGTCATGCATATAACATTTGCATACAAAAATACTGTCGATTTTATAGAAGCATGTCTGGATATCACATAAACAGATACTTCCAAATGATTTTTCTCACACGTGAATGTACACACTAATATCTGTATACATCCCCCATGCATGTTCACATCCTCAAAACAAAGTGTGGCGTTGACGTTGAGCGTTTGCGACAACACTATCGAGAGTTCCAGTTTCCTTCATATTCTGCATTGAAATGGGTCTCCCTGTAGTGGGCTAGTTAAATTCCCACACATCCCACACATAATAGCCACACATCTCTGAAGCTGTCTCTTCTCCCTAGTCTATTTCCTCCCTCCTCGCTTCCTCCTCCGCTGAGGAATGGGGTTTTTCCCCTGACTTCTTCTCTGAGAACCTGTCTTCCCCCTCTCTCTGTGTACCTGTCTTCCCTCTCTCTCTGAGAACCTGTCTTCCCTCTCTCTCTGAGAACCTGTCTTCCCTCTCTCTCTGTGTACCTGTCTTCCCCCTCTCTCTGTGTACCTGTCTTCCCTCTCTCTCTGAGAACCTGTCTTCCCTCTCTCTCTGAGAACCTGTCTTCCCTCTCTCTCTGTGTACCTGTCTTCCCTCTCTCTCTGTGTACCTGTCTTCCCTCTCTCTCTGTGTACCTGTCTTCCCTCTTTCTCTCTGTACCTGTCTTCCCTCTCTCTCTCTGTACCTGTCTTCCCTCTCTATCTGTGTACCTGTCTTCCCTCTCTCTCTGTGTACCTGTCTTCCCTCTCTCTCTCTGTGTATCTGTCTTCCATCTCTCTCTGAGAACCTGTCTTCCCTCTCTCTCTGTGTATCTGTCTTCCCTCTCTGTCTGTGTACCTGTCTTCCCTCTCTCTCTGTGTACCTGTCTTCCCTCTCTCTCTGTGTACCTGTCTTCCCTCTCTCTCTGTGTACCTGTCTTCCCTCTCGCTCTGTGTACCTGTCTTCCCTCTCTCTCTGTGTACCTGTCTTCCCTCTATCTCTGTGTATCTGTCTTCCCTCTTTCTCTGTGTACCTGTCTTCCCTCTCTCTCTGTGTACCTGTCTTCCCTCTCTCTCTGTGTACATGTCTTCCCTCTCTCTCTGTGTACCTGTCTTCCCTCTCTCTCTGTGTACCTGTCTTCCCTCTCTCTGTGTGTACCTGTCTTCCCTCTCTCTCTCTGTACCTGTCTTCCCTCTCTCTCTGTGTATCTGTCTTCCCTCTCTATCTGTGTACCTGTCTTCCCTCTCTCTCTGTGTACCTGTCTTCCCTCTCTCTCTGTGTATCTGTCTTCCATCTCTCTCTGAGAACCTGTCTTCCCTCTCTCTCTGTGTATCTGTCTTCCCTCTCTCTCTGTGTACCTGTCTTCCCTCTCTCTCTGTGTACCTGTCTTCCCTCTCTCTCTGTGTACCTGTCTTCCCTCTCTCTCTGTGTACCTGTCTTCCCTCTCACTCTGTGTACCTGTCTTCCCTCTCCCTCTGTGTACCTGTCTTCCCTCTCTCTCTGTGTACCTGTCTTCCCTCTCTCTCTGTGTATCTGTCTTCCCTCTCTCTCTGTGTACCTGTCTTCCCTCTCTCTCTGTGTACCTGTCTTCCCTCTCTCTCTGAGAACCTGTCTTCCCTCTCTCGCTGTGTACCTGTCTTCCCTCTCTCTCTGAGAACCTGTCTTCCCTCTCTCTGTGTGTACCTGTCTTCCCTCTCTCTCTGTGTACCTGTCTTCCCTCTCTCTCTGTGTACATGTCTTCCCTCTCTCTCTGTGTACTTATCTTCCCTCTCTCTCTGTGTATCTGTCTTCCCTCTCTCTGAGAACCTATCTTCCTTCTCTCTCTGAGAACCTGTCTTCCCTCTCTCTCTGTGTGTCTGTCTTCCCTCTCTCTCTGAGAACCTGTCTTCCCTCTCTCTCTGTGTACTTATCTTCCCTCTCTCTCTGAGAACCTATCTTCCCTCTCTCTCTGAGAACCTGTCTTCCCTCTCTCTCTGAGAACCTGTCTTCCCTCTCTCTCTGAGAACCTGTCTTCCCTCTCTCTCTGAGAACCTGTCTTCCCTCTCTCTCTGTGTATCTGTCTTCCCTCTCTCTCTGTGTATCTGTCTGCTTGCTGCTAGCCTCTCTTTGAAGCCGTTCCACTCCGAGCGAATGGCTGCTTTATCTTGCTGCTCACTAGGTTTCCCCCATCAGTCCTCAGCTCCTCCACGTCCCACCAAGCCTCCTCTTCTTAACTACGATCCTTTGATGTTAATGGCTGTTCTTATCGCTCCTGTGCTACGCAGCTCATTGTAAGAGAGAGAGGCCTATCTGCTACAGTAATGTTGTGCCAGGAAGCGCTGGGCTTGGAGATCCCTTCTCCCAGCCCCCCCTCTCCTCTCCTTTCTCCTCTCTTCTCCCATCTCCTCTCTCCCCTTAATGAGGCATGCTACCGTGTTGGTGGTGACGGCTACATGGAGAGAAGCGGAGCGGCAAGGAGAGGAGAGGGCGACGGGCTGTGACAGGGGTCACCAGGGCTTACAGGCCCTGTTACAGATTACATGACTGTGTCTAGTTTCCACCATTGGACAAGTACTGTGGTTTCTGTATGTGTCTGCCAGAGCCTGTTGAGAGCCCTGAGTCTACATGGCCTGTCCTGGTAGGAGCATAGTCCGACTCTGTAGCTGTAACCCTGGTAATGAGGCTATGACTGTGTCCCAAATGGAACCCTGGTACCTACATAGTGTGCCACACCTATGGGGCCTGCTAGTGCACTACAAAAAGAATAGGGTGATTTTGGGACACAGCCTGTCTCTTCCTGGCTGTAGCCGTGGCAACCTGCCTGAGCTCTGCTTTATAGCACTGTGGTGTGGACTGGCTGCAGGGCAAGGTGGTGTCGCTGAGGCTGAGAGCTGAGCTGAGCGTAGGAACATTGCCTTCCATATGTGTGGGTGCCAAAGAAACCTGTTGCCTGGCTACGACTGCACCCTGGTCTTACGGTAGTGTGGGAGGCAGGTAGCCTAGCGGTTAAGAGCATTGGGCCAGTAACAGAAAGGTCGCTGGTTCGACTCCCTGAGCCAATTAGGTGAAAATAAATCTGCCAATGTGCCCTTGAGCAAGGCACATAACCCTAATTGCTCCTGTAAGTCGCTCTGGATAAGAGCATCTGCTAAATGACTAAAATGTAAAGTGTGTGTGTGTGTGTGTGTGTGTGTGTGTGTGTGTGTGTGTGTGTGTGTGTGTGTGTGTGTGTGTGTGTGTGTGTGTGTGTGTGTGTGTGTGTGTGTGTGTGTGTGTGTGTGTGTGTGTGGGCGCGCACATGTTCACCACCCCCTCAGTAGGCCTCCCTCCCCTGTGACTGCCTCCCTTAGACTCCATAGGTAATTAACTCAGAAACATCCATCCATCTGCTATGGGGATATGCACTAGACTAGGCAATAAACTACCACCAACAACACTGTCTACACACACATGAGACGTACACATGGCTTTTACCTTGACTATCACTTGGATGTGCACCATCTTAACCTTGGAGCCTCCCACACTAACAGATTGTGTGTTGGAGTTGTAGCACACTCCACTTCACACACGAGCGTGCATACAAACACACACACACCTTCCCCCTCCACACACACTCCAGCAACCAGATCCCACTCTCCCCCACCACCACTGCGGAAGTGTACAGTTGGAGAGCGGCCCTAAACCCGCATGGGGAACGAGCAGGAAAACAACCAAAAGATTGCATTACACAATTAATCAATAAGTTAATGAGATCTCATTTTCTCTGCAAAATACTATCCAGGCAAAAGTTTCCCCCTCAGCTTTTTCCCCCCAGTTTCCTTTGGAGAGAAACAAACTGGTGAAATTACACAGAGGAAAAGCAGCCAGCAGGAAATGAAATGAAATGGCCATCCTGATAGATTTATGTGACGCTTTACATTTTCATTGTGTTGTTTTGTTGGTGGTGGAGAGGAGGAGGGACTAAGTGGGCCGAGAGCTGCAGAATGTAAAGACAGTCTGAGAAGAGAAGCTCCAGTCACATGTCACATACTGCCTGCATCCCAAAAGCAGCCTATTCCCACAGGGCCCTGGTTCAAAGCAGTGCACTATGTAGATAATAGTGTTCCATTGGAGACAGAACCACCGCTGTGGATTTATAATACTAAAGCCTAGCTAGCTGTAGCTGGCTCCACAGATTACTAGTGTTTGGATGAGCAGTAAGGCTGCCAGCTAAATGTTCCCTTTCATTGTAGAGCAGAGGCCAATATGCAATATGTCTGTGTGTGCTGAGGTAGAGAACAGCTGTGTGCCTTTATGTGTGAGTGGGTGTTGAATAGAGGGGGGATGTGTGTGTGTGTGTGTGTGTGTGTGTGTGTGTGTGTGTGTGTGTGTGTGTGTGTGTGTGTGTGTGTGTGTGTGTGTGTGTGTGTGTGTGTGTGTGTGTGTGTGTGTGTGTGTGTGTGTGTGTGTGTGTGTGTGTGTGTGTGTGTGTTTGTCCTTCCTCTCAGTGTGTTTGTGTGCTTCCTCCAACGTGCTCATACAGTAAGTGCGTGCTGTGGCCCTTTGTTCACCCCTCTCGTGCTAGTTAAGGATTGAGGGCATGGCCTGCCGATTACCACAGCTGGTAATGCCATCTGGGGGCATTACACACTCGCTCGCCCTGACATCGTGGAAGCGAGACACAGCCGTCCCAGTGTGTTGACTCCAATGACAGAGGACAGGGACAAGGTTTATCACAGAGGAGATAACACACCTCAATGTCCAGCTGTAGTGGGCTGGGGGGGTGAGGCCAGGACCACTGACCAAAGACTGTCAGTACATGGACTAAACATCCAGCTCCCTGTACAACAGAGAGTATAGACCAGACCAGTCTTCAAAGACATCCTGTATCAGAGAACAACTCTGTAATCACAACCGCCGGCCCTTTTAAAGAGAATACATTTCAGTTGTTTTGAATTTGATTCCAATGCTAAGGTTGGTCCTCAACAAGGTTGGTCCTGAACAAGGTTGGTCCTGAACAAGGCTGGTCCTCAACAAGGTTGGTCCTGAATAAGGTTGGTCCTGAACAAGGTTGGTCCTGAACAAGGTTGGTCCTCAACAAGGTTGGTCCTGAACAAGGTTGGTCCTGAATAAGGTTGGTCCTCAGCAAGGTTGGTCCTGAACAAGGTTGGTCCTGAATAAGGTTGGTCCTGAACAAGGTTGGTCCTGAACAAGGTTGGTCCTCAACAAGGTTGGTCCTGAACAAGGTTGGTCCTGAACAAGGCTGGTCCTCAACAAGGTTGGTCCTGAATAAGGTTGGTCCTGAACAAGGTTGGTCCTGAACAAGGTTGGTCCTCAACAAGGTTGGTCCTGAACAAGGTTGGTCCTGAATAAGGTTGGTCCTCAGCAAGGTTGGTCCTGAACAAGGTTGGTCCTGAATAAGGTTGGTCCTGAACAAGGTTGGTCCTGAACAAGGTTGGTCCTCAACAAGGTTGGTCCTGAACAAGGTTGGTCCTGAATAAGGTTGGTCCTCAGCAAGGTTGGTCCTGAACAAGGTTGGTCCTGAACAAGGTTGGTCCTGAACAAGGTTGGTCCTCAACAAGGTTGGTCCTGAACAAGGTTGGTCCTCAACAAGGTTGGTCCTCAACAAGGTTGGTCCTGAACAAGGTTGGTCCTGAATAAGGTTGGTCCTCAGCAAGGTTGGTCCTCAACAAGGTTGGTCCTGAACAAGGTTGGTCCTGAACAAGGCTGGTCCTCAACAAGGTTGGTCCTCAACAAGGTTGGTCCTGAACAAGGCTGGTCCTCAACAAGGTTGGTCCTGAACAAGGTTGGTCCTGAATAAGGTTGGTCCTCAGCAAGGTTGGTCCTCAACAAGGTTGGTCCTGAACAAGGTTGGTCCTGAATAAGGTTGGTCCTCAGCAAGGTTGGTCCTCAACAAGGTTGGTCCTGAACAAGGTTGGTCCTCAACAAGGTTGGTCCTGAACAAGGTTGGTCCTGAATAAGGTTGGTCCTCAGCAAGGTTGGTCCTCAACAAGGTTGGTCCTGAACAAGGTTGGTCCTGAACAAGGCTGGTCCTCAACAAGGTTGGTCCTCAACAAGGTTGGTCCTGAACAAGGCTGGTCCTCAACAAGGTTGGTCCTGAACAAGGTTGGTCCTGAACAAGGTTGGTCCTGAACAAGGTTGGTCCTGAACAAGGCTGGTCCTCAACAAGGTTGGTCCTGAACAAGGTTGGTCCTGAACAAGGTTGGTCCTGAACAAGGCTGGTCCTGAACAAGGCTGGTCCTCAACAAGGTTGGTCCTGAACAAGGCTGGTCCTGAACAAGGTTGGTCCTCAACAAGGTTGGTCCTGAACAAGGCTGGTCCTGAACAAGGTTGGTCCTCAACAAGGTTGGTCCTGAACAAGGCTGGTCCTGAACAAGGTTGGTCCTCAACAAGGTTGGTCCTGAACAAGGCTGGTCCTGAACAAGGTTGGTCCTCAACAAGGTTGGTCCTCAACAAGGTTGGTCCTCAACAAGGTTGGTCCTGAACAAGGTTGGTCCTGAACAAGGTTGGTCCTCAACAAGGTTGGTCCTCAACAAGGTTGGTCCTCAACAAGGTTGGTCCTGAACAAGGTTGGTCCTGAATAAGGTTGGTCCTCAGCAAGGTTGGTCCTCAACAAGGTTGGTCCTGAACAAGGTTGGTCCTGAACAAGGCTGGTCCTCAACAAGGTTGGTCCTGAACAAGGTTGGTCCTGAACAAGGCTGGTCCTCAACAAGGTTGGTCCTGAACAAGGTTGGTCCTGAACAAGGCTGGTCCTCAACAAGGTTGGTCCTGAACAAGGTTGGTCCTCAACAAGGTTGGTCCTGAACAAGGTTGGTCCTGAACAAGGTTGGTCCTGAACAAGGTTGGTCCTGAACAAGGCTGGTCCTCAACAAGGTTGGTCCTGAACAAGGTTGGTCCTGAACAAGGTTGGTCCTGAACAAGGCTGGTCCTGAACAAGGCTGGTCCTCAACAAGGTTGGTCCTGAACAAGGTTGGTCCTGAACAAGGCTGGTCCTCAACAAGGTTGGTCCTGAACAAGGTTGGTCCTGAACAAGGTTGGTCCTGAACAAGGCTGGTCCTCAACAAGGTTGGTCCTGAACAAGGTTGGTCCTGAACAAGGTTGGTCCTGAACAAGGTTGGTCCTCAACAAGGTTGGTCCTGAACAAGGCTGGTCCTCAACAAGGTTGGTCCTGAACAAGGTTGGTCCTGAACAAGGCTGGTCCTCAACAAGGTTGGTCCTGAACAAGGTTGGTCCTGAACAAGGCTGGTCCTCAACAAGGTTGGTCCTGAACAAGGCTGGTCCTGAACAAGGCTGGTCCTGAACAAGGTTGGTCCTGAACAAGGTTGGTCCTGTGCACAAAGCCCTGAACAAGGTTGATCCTGAACAAGGTTGGCCCTGAACAAGGTTGGTCCTGAACAAGGTTGGTCCTGAACAAGGTTGGTCCTGAACAAGGTTGGTCCTGTGCACAAAGCCCTGAGCAAGGTTGGTCCTGAACAAGGTTGGTCCTGAACAAGGTTGGTCCTCAACAAGGTTGGTCCTGAACAAGGTTGGTCCTGTGCACAAAGCCCTGAACAAATCATCACAAAAAGACAAACTCTTGTCCAGACATGAACATTAATGGTGTTAGAATTAAGAGGCAGCATGATGGTTTGTTCTCCACATCTGATGAAGCTTCAAACTCAGACAAATGGTGTCTTTGACCTTCGTCAAGGTCTTTGTTTTTCTCCCTGTGTGTGTGTGTGTGTGTGTGTGTGTGTGTGTGTGTGTGTGTGTGTGTGTGTGTGTGTGTGTGTGTGTGTGTGTGTGTGTGTGTGTGTGTGTGTGTGTGTGTGTGTGTGTGTGTGTGTGTGTGTGTGTGTGTGTGTGTGTGCATTCTTTATTTTGTGTGTTTCCATGCCTGTGTTTGTGGCAGTAACTAATATTTCTGCCTCTGTGTGAGTGTATGAACGAAGGCGTGTGTCTGTGGTTATTGGCAATTGTGTGTTTGTAATGAATGGAGTCTTAAGGAGCGGAGTGGGAGCGTTTCTCCTGCCACTGTTTACTCCACACAGTAATCAAAGCTATTCATGATTACAGATCACAATTGATGTTATTCACACCGGCTCAACCGGTCTTTTAAACAGCACCTATTTTTCATAAGCTGTCAATTTAGGGAATTTACGGAGGTAACGATTGCAGCGGGGTGAATAGGTGGATTCTGACTGGGTACACAGGCAAGTTAATAGAGGGCATTGGCTCGGCATGTGGGAGGACTTCACAAAATGCCATAAGTGTGTTACATGCACGTAGGGCAATTACCACACACACACACACGAGAACACACACACACAACCCTTCCAAAGAGGTATTAACTCCCCCTCCAAATTTTTCTTCAGAGACCCACTTCTGTTTTGCCTCTCTCTCTCTCTCTCTCTCTCTCTCTCTCTCTCTCTCTCTCTCTCTCTCTCTCTCTCTCTCTCTCTCTCTCTCTCTCTCTCTCTCTCTCTCTCTCTCTCTCTCTCTCTCTCTCTCTCTCTTCTCTCTCTCTGAGTTTATCTCACTCCATTCTTTGTGTGAGAAATACCATGCAGTCTCTCCAACAACAACCTATTCCAGCAGCATGTCTGTGTGCTGACACACCAGCTGTAGTGTTAGGTGTTACACTTCCAGCTGGGTCTCTTCCCTCTCTGGGCCTCTCTCACTGTTACCACACAACTCCTTCAGAGTCTGCTGACTTAACTAACCTCTCTCTCTATCTCTCTCTCTTTCTCTTCTCCAGAACCCTGACATCGTGCTCGTCCACTACTTGAATGTGCCGGCCATAGAGGATTGTGGGAAGCCATGCGGGCCAATCCTGTGCTCCATCAACACGGACAAGAAGGAGTGGGCCAAGTGGACCAAGGAGGAGCTGATTGGCCAGCTCAAGCCCATGTGTGAGTATCTGACCTATCACATTCCGAGTACAGCAGTCATTGAGTGATCCAAGCCTTTTCAAAGCCTGATACATGACCAGGTGCAAGCTCTTCTCAAGGGTCCGGCCCTAAGAGCCCCAGACACACATAAAGACTATCCAGACATTCACGTCTGGGTTTTTAATGCTCAGACCTCTCCTAGCCTTATTATTGAAGTAGCCTAAGTGTCTCTCTGAGGCATGTCCTGGTTGCTAAACTGTTACCATCTTGTTATTGTTTCTGTGTTCCTGCCCTGCCTGGAGCCATCTGGTAGACAGGGGTCAGGGGTTATCTTTCCCCCAGCCCTCCGGCACCACAGTAGTCAGCCTGAGAGCACACAGCCCTGGCCTCACATCCTCCCAGTCAGGCAGAGCAGAGCAGAGCAGGCCCAGCGTAGAGCAGGGGAGAGCTCTGTTGATTGATGCCTTTGTGTGGGAGGAAGAGTCTCTGACTCACCAGAAATCCTTCTCACCTCCCCTCTCTCTCTCTCTCTCTCTCGCTCTCTCTGATGTAACCTGGTTTACTAATTGCTTAGAGACACGTAGTAGACGTGTTGTTATGGACTGCCTGTGTCATTCTTCTGTCCAGCTCCGTGTCTGAGACAGTATTTGAGACAGTATTTGAGACAGTGTTTGAGACAGTGTCTGAGACAGTGCCTGAGACAGTGTTTGAGACAGTGTTTGAGACAGTGTTTGAGACAGTGTCTGAGACAGTGTCTGAGACAGTGTCTGAGACAGTGTTTGAGACAGTGTCTGAGACAGTGTCTGAGACAGTGTCTGAGACAGTGTTTGAGACAGTGTCTGAGACAGTGTTTGAGACAGTGTTTGAGACAGTGTCTGAGACAGTGTTTGAGACAGTGTCTGAGACAGTGTCTGAGACAGTGTCTGAGACAGTGTTTGAGACAGTGTTTGAGACAGTGTCTGAGACAGTGTTTGAGACAGTGTCTGAGACAGTGTTTGAGACAGTGTTTGAGACAGTGTCTGAGACAGTGTTTGAGACAGTGTTTGAGACAGTGTCTGAGACAGTGTTTGAGACAGTGTCTGAGACAGTGTCTGAGACAGTGTCTGAGACAGTGTCTGAGACAGTGTCTGAGACAGTGTTTGAGACAGTGTCTGAGACAGTGTTTGAGACAGTGTTTGAGACAGTGTCTGAGACAGTGTTTGAGACAGTGTCTGAGACAGTGTCTGAGACAGTGTCTGAGACAGTGTTTGAGACAGTGTCTGAGACAGTGTTTGAGACAGTGTCTGAGACAGTGTCTGAGACAGTGTTTGAGACAGTGTTTGAGACAGTGTCTGAGACAGTGTTTGAGACAGTGTCTGAGACAGTGTTTGAGACAGTGTCTGAGACAGTGTCTGAGACAGTGTTTGAGACAGTGTTTGAGACAGTGTTTAAGACAGTGTTTGGTAAAATGTCAGGGTTTGTCTAATGATAATAGTCAATCATGGGCTTCTGAAAATCAGTGGGAGAGTTGTTAATGACCAGACTCCAGGCTGTGTGTATGTGCATGCGTGCGTGCGCGTGTGTGTGTGTTGGCAGGGGAAGGGCTGTGACGGTGAGTGATGTTCACAGGGCTGATTATTGATGACCAGGTAGAGAGTAGTGTGTCAGCAGCTTTAAAAGAGAGACAGATGCTCCGTGAATACAGACCAGCCAGCCAGGGGCCCTAACACGCTCTCACACACACACACACACACACACACACACACACACACACACACACACACACACACACACACACACACACACACACACACACACACACACACACACACACACACACACACACACACGCTGGCCATGATCACCAGAGCTTATGCCCCCCTCACACACACACACACATTATCCCCTTCACTGTTCCTCTGGCGATCATTTTAGGAGTCACTTGAGCATCCCATCCACACCAGGACTGGTCAGATCAGGACAGGTCAGATCAGGACAGGTCAGGTCAGGACAGGTAACAGTGCTGCTGTGAACTACTCTCTTCATTAGGTCTGGGGCTTCATTTCAGTAATGCGTGAAGTCATTCACTCTGGGGAGTGTGAGGGCCAATGAGGGCCGAGGAGGGTGAGATGCCTTCTAGCTGATAGGCTACATGAGAAGGCCACATACAGTCGGTGTCCCTAATGACACCCTATAGATCCTCGTCAAAAGTAGTGCACTATGTAGGGAATAGGATGCCATTTGGGATACAGCCATAAGGCAACTCTCTCTTTTTGTCTCTTCCTCCCTCCAGCCATAAGGCAACTCTCTCTTTTTGTCTCTTCCTCCCTCCTTCACTCCCTCTATCCTCTTATTTTTTTTTTAAAATCCTTAAGAGTCTATTGACGCACTCGTTGTTTCATCTAAGTAACATCATTTAAAAAATCCCCATCAAAGTCCATCAGTTTAAGCTGGAGATATCATGGGCTGCATCTCAATCCAACTCATCTGCCTATGACGACCTTCCGCATCTGCGGTGGGAGGTGGCCGAGCTACAGCTGTGTTTGTCAGACCATGAGAAAGTCCTGAAAATCGCACGAAAAGGTCTGTAACATCCGAACAGTTTGGCCTACAAACTATTATGGAAAGAGGCGACTCTCACGAACACGATGGCGTTCTCCGTTTTGCTCGACCACCCCCAAGAGTGTCACGGGACTCGTCTGAAGGTAACCCATACGAACCAATGGAAGTATGGAGGTCGTTTTTGTGCCAACAAAAATAAGAGGTTAAATATGTGTCTAAAAATAGATACAGACTGTATATATTTCCTGAGCTTTCTTATATCTCCTACATATCAGACAGACACGTCAAAACCTTATTCCTTATGATTCATTTTCTGACTGTCTTTTTTGCCATTTATGAATGTGTTATTCAAAGCATTTCTGTGGGCTATAGTAGTAAAGCCCAATTTCAATATTTATCTAATCATTTTTAAATACAGTATATTTTTTTGACAACTAAAGGGGTCCTAAAATTCAATATCAAATAGCTAAATCATCCAAATCATCTATGACCATTTTAAAACAATTGAATATCTTAGTTTAGTAACCCCCCCCCCCCCTCCAACAGCTTAGACTTTTACAGGTTTTAAACAAACCAGATTAACATTCCGTCTACGGTAGAGCAACAGTGCCACCTAGTGGTGTGTTGACAGAATAGCCTCTTTCGTTGATCATAGGGACATGGAGGGGTGCAGGCGAAGTGCACAGCAGCCTTATATTATATAGGTGCATTATTCAGCTGTGAATAATACAGTAGGCCTTTACCAACTGTACATTCTGTACAACTGTACATCTTACACAAGCAGCTATGCTTCATCAGCAGATGTATGTGGGCTTTCGCTACTGTACACTTAAGGGAGTGTAGTGCATAGTGTAACACTATGGATCTCTCATGGGTGTAAAGGAGCCTTCGAATGCCACTCCTCAGAGGGGTATGGTAGGTCTATAGAGAGGAAGAGGCTGGATGCAATTCCCAGCTCTGTGGGAAACTAAGGACTGTGGGAAACTAAGGACTGTTTGACGTTAAGCCGTGTGTGATGGTACCATCTGATATGCATGTTGGCTTTAGGCTCTGTAGTGCATACTTCTAGACTGGGTCTGGGAGAGTTCTACTGTTCACTTGATCTTAGTGCACAGACTCAACATAAATATCAAAGAGTTATTTTCTTGGGAGAATTAAACCGTCCTGCTACAGAGCCATGCTTATTATATCCATGCCTTACAAGCAGAAAGCCCTACAGGGCCTTAATGAAGAACTCAATCAATCAATCAATCAATTTTATTTTATATAGCCCTTCGTACATCAGATAATATCTCGAAGTGCTGTACAGA
>NC_074672.1:18210594-18295594 GCF_029448725.1 Salvelinus fontinalis | reverse complement strand
CACTTTTCTCCAGTGTGCCAGTGGCCATCGAAGGTGAGCATTTGTCCACTGAAGTCAGTTACGACGCCAAACTGCAGTCAGGTCAAGACCCTGGTGAGAACGACGAGCACACAGATGAGCTTCCCTGAGACGGTTTCTGACAGTTTGTGCAGAAATTCTTCGGTTGTGCAAACCCACACTTTAATCAGCTGTCCGGGTGGCTGAGCTCAGAAGCCAGATGTGGAGGTCCTGGGCTGGTGTGGTTACACGTGGTCTGCAGTTGTGAGGCCGGTTAGACGTACTGCCAAATTCTCTAAAACAATGTTAGAGGCGGCTTATGGTAGACATTCCTGCAGTCAGCATGCCAACTGCACGCTCCCTTAAAATCTGTAGCATTGTGTTGTGTGACAAAACTGCACATTTTAGAGTGACTTTTTTTTGTGCACCTGTATAATGATCATGCTGTTTAATTAGCTTTTTGATGTGCCACACCTGTCAGGTGATTGGATTATCTTGGCAAAGGAGAAATGCTCACTAACAAGGAATTAAACAAATGTGTGAACAACATTTGAGAGAAATAAGCTTTTTGTGAGTATAGTAAACTTTTATTTCAGTTCCATGAAACATGGGACCAACACTTTACATGTTGCGTTTATATTTTTTAGTTCATTGTAATTTGTAAATATTTAAACTGTATTATATGATACCTTTTTTCCATTCCACCAAAAATGAACACCCATCAAAATAAAGTTATCTTCCTTCTCTTTCTTGTGACGTGTCGAGACGGTTTATTAAATCTCCAACTAATATTCTTGTAGACAATGTATTCCATTGAACCCATTTCAGCCATTACCGGGGTGTGTTTGACAGGTGATTACAAACATTTCCGCAGTCGTAACGTTAACGGGAAAAAAGGACAGGCACAAGCAAGAGTATGAAAGAGCCCCAGGAGTAAAATGAAAGTAATCAATACAGTGAGATTGAAGTGACAAGTGGAGATTCACTGTACTATTCTGCATTCTTTCTAAATGACTGATGACTTCTACTGTATCTCTCAGTAACCTCTCCTATCTCCCTCGAACAGGCGCAGGGAGCAGCGTGCACCACAAGTGCAACAGCGCCAAACACCGCATCATCTCCCCCAAGGTGGACCCCCGTGGAGGCTACAGCAGCGGTCACTCTGAGGTCCAGAACAACGACGTGTCCGAGGGCAAGACCGAGCACAGCAGCCATGGAGGGGGAGGGAAAAGTTCCGGAGGGGGAGGGGGCAGCGCCAGGGAGAAACGCAATGGCAAGATTCCCAAGCCTGTTCTCCTTCACCAGAACAGCACGGAGGTGTCCTCTACCAACCAGGTGGAGGTCCCTGACACCACCCAGAACTCCCCCGTGTCCATCAGCAGCGGGCTGAACAGCGACCCAGACATGGCTGACAGTCCCGTGGTGACGGGCATGGGCCACGTGGCTTCCGTCATGTCCAGCCTGTCCCAGAGCGTATTCATGTCCGAGGTGACCGGGGACCCCGTCTATAGCATGTCCCCCAATGGGGGCCCCAACGCCCACCTCATGGGCCCCGACGCAGCCTCCCAGGGCCTGGTGTTGTCCGGTGTGGTGGCAGACAACCACAAGTTTGCCTTCCCCAGCGGAGGGGCTGGGGAGGGTCCCGGGGGGGCAGGGGGAGCAGATGGGCTGTCCATGCTGTCTGCAGCCGGTGTGTCTGAGGAGCTGGTCCTGTCCAGCAGCCTGGATGTCGGAGGCATGAAGATACCTGAGACCACCATGAACTTTGACCCTGACTGCTTCCTCAACAACCCCAAGCAGGGCCAGACCTACGGGGGCAGCAGGCTGAAGGGGGGCGGCAGCTCGTCCTCTTCCTCCTCTTCCTCCAACGGCACCAACGGCAGTATGCAGCGCTCTCCATCCATGTCAGACTCTGGATACAGCTTCAACTCTGCTCTGGTGAAGAACATCAAGACGGAGGACATGTCCTTCGAGCAGCAGCTGGCCACAGAGCAGGGCTATCAGGTGGGGGCGGTGGTGAGCTGTGGAGGAGGTGGAGCTGGTTCCTCTGGGGCTGGTTCAGCACAGGGCTCCCTCGGCCTGACCCCTGCAGGCTCTCTGCTGCCCTCTGGAGGAGGCCTGAGCCCCAGCACCACCCTGGAGCAGATGGACTTCAGTGCCATCGATGCCAAGCAGGAATACTCCTCCGGGGCTGGGTCAGTGGGCTATGGCCAGGCTATGAACAGCCCCCACCTCTCCCACCAGAGCCACTCGCCCAGCTTCTTCCTCCAGGACACCCAGCAGCCCGGCCAGGCCCAGCAGGGCAGGTCCTCCATGGGCCAGAAGACTCACCTGATGGAGCACAACTCCCACGACTCCACAGCTTACATGGGCCTGCAGGTGGTCAAGACGGATTCCCCTGGCATTAATGGCCACCTCCACCACCACCACCAGAGCCACCACAGGGCCAACTGCAACGGGGGCTCCCCCACCGAGGGGCCAGGGCAGGGGCCTGGGTCTCTCCAGCTTCTGCAGTACCAGGGGGGCTTCCCTGGGCTGGGGCCAGAGCATGAGGAGGTGGTGGGTCTGGAGCAGCCAGGCAGCGTGGGCTCAGGCCAGGCCGGGGGAACAGAGAACGGAGAGGGCCTACTGAAGCCTGGGGATCACCTCCAGGCCTGTGGAGGAGGCAACCCAGAGGGAGGAGGGACAGAGCACTACCTGCAGCAGGCCAACGGTGGAGGAGGTCAGGGAGGCGGAGGAGGAGGAGAAGGAGTGACCATGCATAATGGAAATGGCATCAACAATGACGGCAGCAATCGCTCACAGCAGCAGCTGCAGCCCCTCCTCCAGGGGGCTGGGATGGTCCAGGGCCTCTACAACACCGTGGGGCCCCACCAGGGCCTGGGCGGAGCGGGCTCTAACGGGGGAGCAGGCGGGGGAGGCATGGAGATCAGCCTGGACCACTTCGACATCTCCTTTGGAAACCAGTTCTCTGACCTCATCAATGACTTTATCTCTGTGGATGGTAGTGGAACCAACATGGTGGCCGGGGGAGCTCTTTACAACCACCAGCTGGTGGCCAACCACGGCTCAGACGGTCAGGCCACGCCTAGCGGAGCTCCCCAGCAGGGCCAGGAGGACGGAGGGGTAGGAGGGGCCCGGGGGGCAGGATACAGCCCCTCAGAGCTCTGTCTCCAGCCCTGCTGCAGCCCTCAGTCTCTGGGTGCCGGGGCTGGGGGTGCAGGGACGGAGTCAGGCTCTCTGGCATACATGGACGTGGCGGAGGTGGTGTCTGCAGCCGTGGCCCACGGGGCTCTGGGGATGTTGCAGGCCACAGGGAGACTCTTCATGGTCACTGACTACTCGCCCGAGTGGTCCTACCCTGAGGTGAGCCTCCACCACACTAGCAGTGCATATACTCCTTATTTCGCAAAGCATTACACTCCAATTGAGTTACCAAATGTAGTTACAAAGATGTTTTGTCGTTGGGATTGGGTAAACGCATACAGAGAGGCAATTTCTCAAGTTCCACTTTGGTCAGACAGAAATAATGGATCTCCTTCAACCAACCTGAACTGCCAAAATATAGGAAACACTTTAGTAAACCAGGGATACAAAGTATATTGAAAGCAGGTGCTTACACACAGGTGTGGTTCCTGAGCAATTTCTAACCAATGAATTAACATCCCATCATGCTTAGGGTCATGTATAAAAATGGTGGGCAGGAGGCCTCCAGAGTGGCGCAACTGTATAAAGCACTGCATTGCAGCGCTTGAGGCATCACTACAGACCCGGGTTCAACCCCAGACTGTGTCACAGCCGGCCATGACCGGGAGACCCATGAGGAGGCACACAATTGGCCCAGCGTCGTCCGGGTTAGGGGCGGGTTTGGCTGGCCAGGATTTCCTTGTTCCATCGCGCTCTAGCGACCCCATGTGGCGGGCCGGGTGCCTGCAAGCTGACTTCGGTCGCCAGCTGGACGTGTTTCCTCCAACACATTGGTGCAGCTGGCTTCCGGGTTAAACGAGCAGTGTGTCAAGAAGCAGTGTGGCTTGACAGGTTCGCGGTTCGGAGGACACATGGCTCTCGGCCTTCGCCTCTCCCAAGTCCGTATGGGAGTTTCAGCGATGGGACAAGACTGTAACTACCAATTGGGGAGAAACAGGTTGTAAAAAGTACAGAAAAAAATGCTTGGTAGACCCAGTTGCTCAATAGTTTGGCTACCATTGCTATGCACTCATAGGATGACAATACCCCCATCCGCAGGTCACTGAATGGTTTGATGAGCATGAAAATGATGTAAACCATATGCCATGGATGTCTCAGTCACCAGATCTCAACCCAATTGACCACTTATGAGAGATTCTGGAGCGGCGCCACCATCAACAAAACACCAAATAATGGCATTTCTTGTGGAAGAATGGTGTTGCATGCCCTCCAACAGAGTTCCAGAATCGATGCCAAGGCGCTTTGAAGCTGATCTGGCTCGTGGTTGTCCAACGCCCTATTTAGATTCTTTATGTTGTCGTTTCCTTTGTTTTGGCAGTTACCTGAACATATCAACATAGTTTGAATGAACTGTAATATCACTGTGCAACCACCGGATGGCAGCTCAATAAAGTACAAAACAGAGAGTAAAGGAGTCTGTGTAATGCCAGTAGCACTGTCCAACCACAGGATGGCAGCTCAATAAAGTACAAAACAGAGAGTAAAGGAGTCTGTGTAATGCCAGTAGCACTGTCCAACCACCGGATGGCAGCTCAATAAAGTACAAAACAGAGAGTAAAGGAGTCTGTGTAATGCCAGTAGCACTGTCCAACCACAGCATGGCAGCTCAATAAAGTACAAAATAGAGAGTAATGGAGTCTGTGTAATGCCAGTAGCACTGTCCAACCACCGGATGGCAGCTCAATAAAGTACAAAACAGAGAGTAAAGGAGTCTGTGTAATGCCAGTAGCACTGTCCAACCACAGGATGGCAGCTCAATAAAGTACAAAATAGAGAGTAATGGAGTCTGTGTAATGCCAGTAGCACTGTCCAACCACCGGATGGCAGCTCAATAAAGTACAAAATAGAGAGTAATGGAGTCTGTTTAATGCCAGTAGCACTGTCCAACCACTGGATGGCAGCTCAATAAAGTACAAAACAGAGAGTAAAGGAGTCTGTGTAATGCCAGTAGCACTGTCCAACCACCGGCTGGCAGCTCAATAAAGTACAAAACAGAGAGTAAAGGAGTCTGTGTAATGCCAGTAGCACTGTCCAACCACAGGATGGCAGCTCAATAAAGTACAAAACAGAGAGTAAAGGAGTCTGTGTAATGCCAGTAGCACTGTCCAACCACCGGATGGCAGCTCAATAAAGTACAAAACAGAGAGTAAAGGAGTCTGTGTAATGCCAGTAGGACTGTCCAACCACCGGATGGCAGCTCAATAAAGTACAAAACAGAGAGTAAAGGAGTCTGTGTAATGCCAGTAGCACTGTCCAACCACAGGATGGCAGCTCAATAAAGTACAAAACAGAGAGTAAAGGAGTCTGTGTAATGCCAGTAGCACTGTCCAACCACAGGATGGCAGCTCAATAAAGTACAAAATAGAGAGTAATGGAGTCTGTGTAATGCCAGTAGCACTGTCCAACCACCGGATGGCAGCTCAATAAAGTACAAAACAGAGAGTAATGGAGTCTGTTTAATGCCAGTAGCACTGTCCAACCACCGGATGGCAGCTCAATAAAGTACAAAACAGAGAGTAAAGGAGTCTGTGTAATGCCAGTAGCACTGTCCAACCACAGGATGGCAGCTCAATAAAGTACAAAATAGAGAGTAATGGAGTCTGTGTAATGCCAGTAGCACTGTCCAACCACTGGATGGCAGCTCAATAAAGTACAAAACAGAGAGTAATGGAGTCTGTTTAATGCCAGTAGCACTGTCCAACCACCGGATGGCAGCTCAATAAAGTACAAAACAGAGAGTAATGGAGTCTGTTTAATGCCAGTAGCACTGTCCAACCACAGGATGGCAGCTCAGTAAAGTACAAAACAGAGAGTAAAGGAGTCTGTTTAATGCCAGTAGCACTGTCCAACCACAGGATGGCAGCTCAATAAAGTACAAAACAGAGAGTAAAGGAGTCTGTTTAATGCCAGTAGCACTGTCCAACCACAGGATGGCAGCTCAATAAAGTACAAAACAGAGAGTAAAGGAGTCTGTGTAATGCCAGTAGCACTGTCCAACCACCGGATGGCAGCTCAATAAAGTACAAAACAGAGAGTAAAGGAGTCTGTGTAATGCCAGTAGCACTGTCCAACCACCGGATGGCAGCTCAATAAAGTACAAAACAGAGAGTAAAGGAGTCTGTGTAATGCCAGTAGCACTGTCCAACCACCGGATGGCAGCTCAATAAAGTACAAAACAGAGAGTAAAGGAGTCTGTGTAATGCCAGTAGCACTGTCCAACCACCGGATGGCAGCTCAATAAAGTACACTCCCCTATGTATTTATTTGGACAGTGATGTTAATAAAACTTTAAATGTGGCTCTATACTCCAGCATTTTGGATTTGACATCAAATGTTTTATGTGAGGCGACAGAACAGAATGTCCCCTTGTATTTGAGGGTATGTTCATACATATGTTTTACCGTTTAGAAATGATGACTTTATGTATCTAGTCCCCCATTTGAAGGTGTCATAAGTATTTGGACAAATTCACGTATAGTGTATTGCATTTACAGTCAAAAGTTAAGTACTTTGGTTCCATATTCCTAGCACACAATAACTACATCAAGCTTGTGACAACAAACTTGTTGGATGCATTTGCAGTTTGTTTTGGTTGTGTTTCAGATTATGTTGTGGGATAAATCCATTTGTCACGTTCCTGACCTGTTTCTGTTAGTTTTGTATGTGTTAGTTGGTCAGGACGTGAGTTTGGGTGGGCAGTCTATGTTTTCTGTTTCTATGTTTGTTTAAGGGTTGCCTGGTATGGCTCTCAATTAGAGGCAGGTGTTTGGCGTTTCCTCTAATTGAGAGTCATATTAAGGTAGGTGTTTTCACACTGTTTGTGGTGGGTGGTTCTGTAACGGTTCTCCTCTTCTTCCGAAGAGGAGGAGCATGGATTGAACCAAGACGCAGCGTGATACTTAGACATGATGTTTAATAAACAAAACAGAAAACACGAACGAACACTTGAAGTTACAAAACAAATAAACGATGTAGACAGACCTGAACGACGAACTCACATGAAACACGAAGAACGCATGAACACGAAAACTGCCTACATAAAACGAACGAACAAACAAAACCGAAACAGTCCCAAGTGGCGCAACGACATACACTGACACAGGAGACAACCACCCACAACAAACAGTGTGAAAACACCTACCTTAATATGACTCTCAATTAGAGGAAACGCCAAACACCTGCCTCTAATTGAGAGCCATACCAGGCAACCCTTAAACAAACATAGAAACAGAAAACATAGACTGCCCACCCAAACTCACGTCCTGACCAACTAACACATACAAAACTAACAGCAACAGGTCAGGAACGTGACACCATTTGAATTCAGTCACTTTTTGACAGCACCCCTTTTGATTTGAACGAAACCTTCGATACATATTTGCCCATCGTAGAAGTGCTCAGAAAGGGACTTTTTGGACCTGAGTGACAAAACATTCAAGAGATAAAGGTAATCAAAGTTGACCTATTTTGCATGCCCCACCATACCATGAGACATCCATTCTTAATCACTGGAAAAGATAAACAGTTGAGATTTATAGAATTTAGAGCTTACAACACAGGGTTGTCAAATAATTTTATAATTTCTGGAGAAAAAACATATACATATAAAATGTTCCTTTTTTTACCTTCAATGTCAATTAATAACGCTTACTTACACTCCAATTTGTTTCATATTCACATATTTTGTTGTGCCCACCCTCAGTTGAGACACAACATGCTCTTGAATACAAGGTGGGTGTCATGTTTTGGCTGATAAATGTATTAAAAAGTGGAATTAAATTTAAATGTCAACTTTCAAATAGTACTACAAAGATGGTTGGAGGTCCACACATAAGAGAATGTTGACTTGAATGAGAATAACTGTTGTTTTAAATTATACTGTCCTCCATTGGAAACATATTGAAATCATAGAAATATAGGTAGTAGAATAGACATGACTATTTAGGTTAACATTCGACGGTGGGTGGACCGGTGGTCATCTTTGTGGTAGTAATTAGAAGTTAAAATGTCAATTCAATTTAAATGTCAATGGTGTACCATCTAAATTGCAGTGGTCTGAAGGGATAGGTCCATTCTATGATCGCTATTTCTATGAATGAAATTACACCCACCCTGTATTCAAGAGCATGTTGTGTCTCAACTGATGGCGGGCACAACACAAACACCTCAGATGATGTCAATTAGCGTCTAAGCTACTACATGTGCAAATATTTAAAGGTTAAAGGTAAAAAAATATATATTAAAATCATAAAATAGTTTGACAACCCTGTTTGTAAGCTTTTAAATAATATCAATCTCAACCATTTATATTTCCCAGTGATGACGACATGGATGTCTCATGGTATGGTGGGGTCTGCAGAATAGGTCAACTTTGAGCACCTTTATCTCTTGAATGTTCTGACATTCAGGTCCAAAAAGTCCCTTTCTGAGCATTTCTTCAATGGGCAAACATGTATTTTTAATTGAAAAAAAAAATATATATATGTTTTTACTTGGCAAGTCAGTTAAGAACAAAATCTTATTTACAATGACAGCCTACCGGGGAACAGTGGGTTAACTGCCTTGTTCAAGGGCAGAATGACAGCTTTTTACCTTGTCAGCTCTGGGATTCGATCCAGCAACCATTCGGTTACTGGCCCAACACTCGGCTATCTGCCACCCCATGGAAATATAAATGAATGGTAAATAATGTATTGTGTCATTTTGCAGACTCTTTTATTGTAAATAAGAATAGAATATCTTTCTGAACACTTTTACATTAATGTGGATGCTGCCATGATTACGAATAATCCTGAATTAATTGTGAATAATGATGAGAGAGAAAGTTACAGATGCAAAAATATCATACCCCCATTACATGCTAACCTCTCACCATTACAATAACAGGGGAGGTTAGCATACCTCCAAGACATGCTAACCTCTCACCATTACAATAACAGGGGAGGTTAGCATACCCCCAAGACATGCTAACCTCTCATCATTACAATAACAGGGGAGGTTAGCATACCTCCAAGACATGCTAACCTCTCTCCATTACAATAACAGGGGAGGTTAGCATATCTCCAAGACATGCTAACCTCTCTCCATTACAATAACAGGGGAGGTTAGCATACCCCCAAGACATGCTAACCTCTCACCATTACAATAACAGGGGAGGTTAGCATACCTCCAAGACATACTAACCTCTCTCCATTACAATAACAGGGGAGGTTAGCATATCTCCAATACATGCTAATCTCTCTCCATTACAATAACAAGGGAGGTTAGCATTTTTGGGGGTATGATATTTATGCCTCTGTGACTTTCTCTCTCATCATTATTCACGATTCATTCTTGATTATTCTTAATCATGGTAGCATCCACATTAATGCAGAAGCATTCAGAAACATGTTCTATTCTTATTTACAATAAAAGTGACTCCAAAATGACAAAATACATGATTTACTATTCATTTCTATTGGGCACAGCATAATCCAAACCACAACCAAAACAAAATGCAAATGTATCCAACAAGTGCAGGGTCACAAGCTTGACGTAGTCATTCTGTGCTATAGGAATATTGGACCAAATACTAAACCTTTGACTAAATTGAATACACTAAGTGAAGTTGTGCAAATAGTTATGACACCTTCAAATCGGGGGACTAGATAGTCTAACGTGCTTTCACTTCTACACGGTAAAACAGATATGTATGAAAATACCCTCAAATAAAAAGTTACATTCTGTACGGTCACCTTTTATAAAACATTTCAAATCCAAAAGGCTGGAGTATAGAGCCAAATTAAAAGTTTTAGCTTCACTGTCCAAATAAATAAGGGAGGGGAGTGTACTGTATGTACAGAGAACGTCGGTTTAACGCCAAGGACACTGTTCATCCACAAGATGGCAACCACTTTGGTCAGACAGAAAAATGGCTGTAATATCACTGTCCAACCACAGGACGGCAACGCAGTAAATATAGCAGAGACATTAAACGGTTGTGTAATGCCAATGACACTCTTCCACCACTAGGTAGCAGCATTTTGAGACTACGTCACTGTGTTCACGTTATTCCTACTATTCCCCACAAGATGGCAGCATGACATTAAATCATGGCCAAATTCACACTTGCTCCCTAATACCCAGTATAGATCCAGATGATCCAGTTTCCCGCGCTGTGAGTCTGTGTGCATATCTGTTTCAGGGAGGAGTGAAGGTGCTCATCACTGGTCCATGGCAGGAGGCCAGCTCTAACTACAACTGCCTGTTTGATCAGATATCTGTCCCTGCCTCTCTCATCCAGCCTGGGGTGCTGCGCTGCTACTGCCCAGGTAAGACTGGTCTCAGTGGCCTGGCCTTGACACACCCTCTGGATCCTTCCACCAGGGTTGACTGGAAACAAAGTGTACTGTACCTACCAGGGATATCAGTCGTTATCTTTTAGACTTAGATCAGCATACATTACATGAAGGTCTGTACTCATGTCTCTGTTCCTCAGTGGAGATTGTCTCCCTGGCCACTGAGAAGTTTTAAGAAGAAGAATATAAAGTTCCAAGGAGGTCTACAGGTGGTTAGAGTCAGGAGCATTGGAGTTGTAGCAGTTGTCAGTGAAGTGTCTGACTCGGACTCCCTCGGTCTGTCTCTGTCCACAGCTCATGACACTGGGCTGGTGACACTGCAGGTGACTGCCAGTAACCAGATCATCTCTAACTCAGTGGTGTTTGAGTACAAAGCCCGCGCTCTGCCCTCACTGCCCTCCTCACAACACGACTGGCTCTCACTGGACGGTAAGACATCTCGGTCTATCTTCCTCTCTCTTTTTGCCTCACTATGTCTTTCTGTGTCTCTTTATTTCTCTCTCTGCTTCCCCCTCTCTCTTTATCTCTCTCTCTGCTTCCCCCTCTCTCTTTATCTCTCTCTCTGCTTCCCCTTCTCTCTTTCTCTCTCTGCTTCCCCTTCTCTCTTTCTCTCTCTCCCTGCTTCCCCTTCTCTCTTTGTCTCTCTCCCTGCTTCCCCCTCTCTTTCTCTCTCTGCTTCCCCCTCTCTTTCTCTCTTGTTCTCCTTCCCCGTCTTTCTTCCTCTCTCTTTTTGCCTCACTATGTCTTTCTGTGTCTCTTTATCGCTCTCTCTGCTTCCCCCTCTCTCTTTATCTCTCTCTCTGCTTCCCCCTCTCTCTTTTTCTCTCTCTCTCTTGCTCTCCCTGTCCTTCTGCCCTGGGCACCAGAGAAGTGCTATCTGCTGGCTCATCCTAAATGACTCTCCGCTGTGCTGTCGTGTTGCTGCTCTGTGTGTCACAAATCACAACTACCTGTGTATTTATATTACAGTATGTTCTATAGGCATGTGGCTGTGTGGTGGCTGGTCCATGATGGACAGTAATCACTTGAAGATTGAGTTGGATTTCAGTACATTGGAGAGTACTAGTCCTTTTCCTGTTGTCCTGTATCTGTGAGAGGATCCTGTAGTGTTAATAATGTGGTCTGATAGACATTTTGGAATCAATATATGCAGTGAATCAACTTCATTATGGGCTTTCAGGACCATGGAGAACATTAGTCATCAGTCATCAGGTGTGATAGCATCAGTGAGTCAACTCCATTGGGATCTTGGGATCAGGTTTTATTTCAGGACCATGGAGAACACTAGTCTTGTTCTGTGTCTTCAATGTTTTCTGATGTCAGGATCAATAGTTGGGTCAAATGAGTACCTTTTGGGTAGTGTAAAGATTTTATTTCACCTAGTTTTAACATTCTGCCATACAGAGGACATGTTCAATTTAATACAAAACACATGTTCCCATCTCAAGAGGTTAAATACCAAAATGACCACACTAAGAGACTATTAAGTGCCACATAAAGTAACAGGGTTGACCGTAACTGGGTTGACCGTAACAGGGTTAACGATTTAATCAGCCATAAATCCCATGTCAGAGGAAATGGAAGCTTGTTGTGTGCAACAGGGAGGGGCAATTGAATGCAAGCTTCATTACAATTACACATGAATTGTAATTGCTTAAGAAATTCTAGCCTGTCTATCTATGGGGAACAGGGTTGACGTGTTATGCTGGACCTCCTCAGTTTTCCACCACAAAACACTAGAAAATGGCCAAAAACAGTAGAACCAGCTCTTGCTTTTACATTATCATTTGCCTTTTAGATATTCAATGTTTCTTTTGAACATAAAACAATATGCATGTATCGTTACAGCATATTAAAACCAGAGTACAGTTCACGCGACAGGGTTGACATTAAAATGAGGGACAGACCTTTCATGTGATTAGATGAATCACTAATCACATGAATTAAATAATCATCTCCAGAAATGACTTTGTCAAAGAAACAATAACGAGGGCTTTACAATAATGATAAAACGTGGATACATGTTGGGGTTCAGTGGGTTGAAATCTTCCTAGAAGTCACAGAGGGACATGTCTAAATGCAGCATTTAGTCTTTATTCATACATAAAAAAACCTGATTGAATGAATTCTTCATGTGGTCTATATTAAAGGGCACTTGGTTTAATAAAACAGGCTTTCAATCTTCAATATTGGTGCAAAATTCCTACTTAAAATATCAAAGTGAAAAGGCACTCCGTTCGTGGAACGACCCAATTGTAGTGTATCAACTGTAGTAGAAACTCAGTTCATCTTGGGTTTGATTTGGACCATGGACCAGAACCATGAAGAGCACCAGTCCTTGTCCTGTGTCTTTCAGACGATGCTATTGTGTTCTGATAGACATGTCAGGATCCATATCTAATAGCTGCAGTGAATCGACTTAGTTGATCATGGATGTTAGAGTCTTGGCATCACTGCAAATAGATCTCCTCGAACCACTATGACATACATGAGTGTATGTTGTTCGGCACACATGGGAATTTTGATTGGCTGCACAATGAAGACTAGGGCTCAAGGACTTCGCAGCAGGAAGTCTTGTGAATTAGTATATTTAGACTGCAATGAAGTGAGGCACTTGAGTAGGGTGAGTGTACTGTATGAATGAATGGTGGAGGGATACACTGGTTCCGCCGCACCGCACCACATCTGCCTGGGAGCCGGTGGTTCTTGATTATTCAATCCCACTCCCTCAAGGGGCGTCTGCAATGCAGCTGTCCCGTCAGCCCGCTCCTGTACTCTCCTCCCCTCTCTTCACCATGCCCTACTTTAGCCTGTCAATGCACAGTCGCACACACACACTGCAGTAGCTGCCTCACAGGTCCATTCATACAGTACACTCACCCTACTCTCTCTGTCTCACAGGTCCATTCATACAGTACACTCACCCTACTCTCTCTGCCTCACAGGTCCATTCATACAGTACACTCACCCTACTCTCTCTGCCTCACAGGTCCATTCATACAGTACACTCACCCTACTCTCTCTGCCTCACAGGTCCATTCATACAGTACACTCACCCTACTCTCTCTGTCTCACAGGTCCATTCATACAGTACACTCACCCTACTCTCTCTGCCTCACAGGTCCATTCATACAGTACACTCACCCTACTCTCTCTGCCTCACAGGTCCATTCATACAGTACACTCACCCTACTCTCTCTGCCTCACAGGTCCATTCATACAGTACACTCACCCTACTCTCTCTGCCTCACAGGTCCATTCATACAGTACACTCACCCTACTCTCTCTGCCTCACAGGTCCATTCATACAGTACACTCACCCTACTCTCTCTGCCTCACAGGTCCATTCATAGAACCAGTCTCGCTACTCTACACTCCACACTACGCTAAGGAGCTGAGGGAAAACAGAGTCTGATCTATTACCTTACTACTTCTATTAACCCTTTCCCCTCTCCCGCTTTCTGCCTTGATATTGTCTTGCTATTGGTATTGGCTTGTGGTTGCATTTTGCCGGTTATTTTGGATCCTCTCATTTGCCATGTATGGTAATCATTTATTTGATGTATTTTTCCACTCTGTTCATGTCCAAAGATTTCATGCTGGCTTTTCAGATGTATGCCTCTGTTGCCTCATGCCTATCCTGATGATACTCATAAATACTAAATGGTGTTTGTTAAGTTCATCCTGCTAGAATCAACAGAGCCCTGAAGCAGCTGGTCTAGTCCCAGATAGCACCCTATTCCCTATATAGTGCACTACTTTTGACCAGAGTCCTATGTGGGGAATAGGGTAGCATGTGGGACCTGGGTGGTTGAACAGGCCATCCCTTGGTCACTTGTCTCAGGTGAATTGATCCAGATTGGATCCAGATGATTGGTGAGATAAACTGATTCAGACTGGTGTCAGTTGATCCATTCATGTTTAAAAACTCAACATAGCAAATGTATGTGTGCTGTAGATTTCCTTTCTATTTAGTATAGTGTTTTTTACATAAACCTGGCAGGACTGAAGGTATGCGAGTTCCCCTTTTCTTTACATACAACATTGTTGCAATGCTCTATTTAAGAAATACTCAACTCAATGTCAATCAAAGTGCATCAATTGTGGTTTTCTTAATGCTGTTTACGCAGGACTGCAGTGGCTGGTATGAATAACATACTGATTGCCAGTAACCTTAGTGACAAGAGAAAAAAGAACAAGGTGATACAATAGTATCATCCAGGATCATCCCCCCTGCCCTTTGCCCTCAGAACAGCCTCAATTTGTCGAGGCATGGACTCTACAAGGTGTCAAAAGCATTTCACAGGGATGCTGTCCCATGTTGACTCCAATGCTTCCCACAGTTGTGTCAAATTGGCTGGATGTCCTTTGGGTGGTGGACCATTCTTGATACAAACGGGAAACTGTTGCGTGTGAGAAACCCAGTAGCGTTTCAGTTCTTGACACAAACCGGTGCACCTGGCATCTACTACCATACCCCATGTAAAAGCACTTCAATATGTTGTCTTATCCATTCACCCTCAATGGCACACATACACAATCCATGTCTCAATTGTCTCAAGGCTTAAAAATCCTTATTTTACCTGTCTCCTCCCCTTAATCTACACTGATTGAAGTAGATTTAACAGGTGACATCAATAGGGGATCATAGCGTTCACCTGGATTCACCTGGTCGGTCTGTGTCATGGAAACAGCAGGTGTTCATAATGTTTTGTAGACTCAGTGAATATGTAGCCATTTTACAGCTGCACAATTTATTATATTAAAATGAAGAATATAGTATGATATAGATGTTCATATTTCCACCTAATGCATTGTATACCGCTGCCTTTACACGCTTCATTTAATGAAATGTTGCACGTGCTACAGCACAGATAAACGTAACCTAGAAAAGACACCATTCCAGAGCTACTATATATGTAATACGACACTTAACCATTTGTGTGCCTGTATTGATCCATAATTCTATCACTCATTAACCTACATCATTTAATTCCCATTCTTTAATAATAATAATAATAAGAGTTTAAATTGTCAGTAGGGTATAAGCTAAAGCTATTGGGTTCTCTTTCCCTTATCCGTTCATTTTGAAACTGTGCTATGATGTGCTAATGGTACGTACACAGCTGCCTGCCTTCCTGCCTTCCTTGATTTGTCATAATGCAGAGTGGGGGAGGAGCGCTTTTCCTTTCCTCTGCAGCACTGCAGGTACGGAGCCATGGGCAGGACAGAAAACACTGAGGTATGGGAGCTGCAGAACAGGCTAATCAGAACCCACTAATCATTCTCTGTCCATGGTCCTGGACGGTCCCGGTGGCACTCGCTAATCGGGTACTGGTTCATTAGGAAGACAGTGCGCGCCAAATTAAGCCACACAGAGCTGCTAACCTCTCCGGTTGGTTCTCCATCTAATCTGAAAGTAAAGAGCTGTAGTAAAACTATCTACCAACCCGCATAACAAACCAAGAGACTGACCGTGGTCTACACAATGCATGGTCACGGTGTGCATGTTAGGTAGGCTAAATACGGTAAATTAGCGCAGACAGGGCAACAAGCGGTTTGCTCCAAATGAATCATTTCGATATAGACTGGAGCTGACATTTACCACGGGAGATAACGAATCCTTTGAATGCTACTCACTTTCAGGGACAATGAACCGAAGTAGGCCTAGCTGCAGGATACATATCAGGATGCGTCGAATATTTTCCCCATAAGATTAAATCAAACGAGAGAAAAACCGAATTGTACAAAACATGTACCCACCTCAGATCTGTGTCGATCGGCAGTTGAACATTAAAAAGTAAAAGTAACATTATAAATACTAATGAGAGCGCCAAGTTGGCGCGAGCTTTTAAAAGCTCGACGGCTTGAAGGGAAAACGAGGGCGTCTGTTTACCTGCGGCACGTGCGCACGACAACGTCTACTCTTGGCGATACGTTTTATTTTACTGCAGGCTAGTGAGGGACGGAGTAGAGAGAAGCGCAGGAGGGGAAGGAGGGGGTCGGAGAGAGAAAGAAGTGAAGGGGAGGGGGCTATGGTGGGAAGAGTAGTGAGCGGTATTTATCTCTCTCTATCTTCCCTCACGTCGCTCTTTCACTTTGTTCTATTGTTGATGAGTGCTCTATCGAGCTTCTACACGTCAAGGATATTTTTACTCATAGCATCATTCATTACCTAGAAACTGTGGGAATTGGGAAACTGTGCACATAATTGAAATGCAGCATGCTTGGACTTTTGTCAGGATGCCAGTGAATGACATCTGCTTTTCCTAAAGAGAAGGAAAACAGTTTGGCTTTTCAGGGGGATTCTACCAATGGAAAATGAAGTAGAAGGTTAGATGTGTTTAGTTTCATATTTGTGGTGGACGGTGTTGTGGTGTATCTGTGTGTTATCTACTGGCGACTAACAGGAGAAGTTAAGTTACACAGGCGTTAGCGGTATTACTCCAAGGCTGACTGTACATTAACTCTGTATTGTTTCAAGACGAGTTATACCCTCAGGTTAAGCAGCAGTTTCACTGTCTGTGACTGTCTCCTTCATTTCACACTGTAGCAGTAGAGTAGTTAGTGTGGAACTACCACTGTACTCTTTGACTCTGTCTCATTATATGCCATTTCAGTTTTATTTGCATAGTCAATTAAACTGTAGCTTAGCATTGGTTCCAGCACTATCCAGAACATGCATAGGCTTCAAATGGTAGCATGGTTTCACAGCTTAATATCACAGCATAAGTATTACTCAAAAAGCCAGGTAGGTTATCGACAGTTTATTTATCGCCTACGAACGAGATACTCTCAAAAAGCCTGAAAATGTCGGTAGCAAGGCGGTGATGCTTTCACGTGTAGGTGAAGGAAGTTGCTAGGATACAACTACTAGAGATGCCTTTTTGATGACTGGACACTTCAAATACTTTGTCTCATGGCTTCAACGATATTCTGCAGAAGGGTTTTGTTACTAAATAGCTCTTCACGGGTTTCTAATAGCGCATTTCCCCCCTCTTGTTGATCATGTGATTTAAAAGTATCGGGGAGTCAGGCTAGGTGGCTGTCGCATCCTGTTGTTCGGTCATGCTATCTTTTTAGCTTCGGTCGCTAAATCATATATATCTTACAACATGCCACAGTTGTGAAACTGGTTTTGTCTCGTTGTATGGTCTGTATTATGAGCACGCGAGAACTAAAGAAGTCAGTTACTAATCATTAGTTTTCTCGCATCAAGTAAGCACGCAAAAGGTACCCTGCTGTAGCCCTCCTGGTCAACTTGTTTTTGAGTTTAAGAAACACGATGCAGTGAATAGCAAAATGAGCGCTCGCGTAGTTTATTGTCTGCGAGAACGTTTTCAGCACCACGGGTCATTGGACAGCGACATTAGCGCGCGTCTATTTGTGAAAAGTATGCAGTTCACTTAGTATCATATTATTTTAGCTCTTCCCGTCATGTTTAATAACTGTAACAGATCTGTTGATTTGAATGTAAACTCTGAATGTAGCCTATCACTCGCCCACCTCTGCAAAAATATGTTAAGTTCTTTACCCCCTAAAAAGCCCTGTCGAGTTGGTGTCACATAACTGCATGTATTGACTATGTGAAAAGTAGAACAGAACTTCAGAGTGGCATGTTGCAGTCAGTTTATCCCGTAAGACATTGGCAGATGTCAATTCTTGTTAAACTAATGATAGCAACACACAGACACCAGAGAAGCTATTATAATGTGCCTACCATAGTATGTTTCAAATGCAATTGTAATAATGTACTGCTGCAGGAGTTTGTCTACTCCATTCAGAAATGGTTGATAGAATGAGAGCAGCTCCAGTAAAGTGGAAATGCTTACCTGGGAATGGCCAGCCTCTGGGCATGGCTTTACAGAAACCTGTGGAGGGAGGAATTGGCTCTTTGGAGAACATGACTCATTTGTTTCTTCTCTCTATGCATCCCCTTAAGGCAATTTGTGTCTTCTCTCTATGCATCCCCTTAAGGCAATTTGTGTCTTCTCTCTATGTATCCCCTTAAGGCAATGTGTGTCTTCTCTTTATGCATCCCCTTAAGGCAATTTGTGTCTTCTCTCTATGCATCCCCTTAAGGCAATTTGTGTCTTCTCTCTATGCATCCCCTTAAGGCAATGTGTGTCTTCTCTCTATGCATCCCCTTAAGGCAATTTGTTTATTCTCTCTATGCATCCCCTTAAGGCAATTTGTGTCTTCTCTCTATGCATCCCCTTAAGGCAATGTGAGTCTTCTCTCTATGCATCCCCTTAAGGCAATTTGTGTCTTCTCTCTATGCATCCCCTTAAGGCAATTTGTGTCTTCTCTCTATGCATCCCCTTAAGGCAATGTGTGTCTTCTCTCTATGCATCCCCTTAAGGCAATGTGTGTCTTCTCTCTAGGCATCCCCTTAAGGCAATTTGTTTATTCTCTCTATGCATCCCCTTAAGGCAATTTGTGTCTTCTCTCTATGCATCCCCTTAAGACAATTTGTGATGACCCAATTCAAGTTCCCACACATACAACGTTTTTAGCAAATGTGTCTGTGTGCCCATTCAATAGCTCTACCATAAGTTATAGTTGTTGGTAAATGTTAATAGCTTACCATTTACTCAGGCTGAGCACAGTATACTGTCAATAGTTGTGTGTTTCCAACACATATCAGTGGGGGACTATTACTTGCCAAGATGCTGTCATATCATACCACATGTCAAAACTATTACTGACACAGACAGATGACGTTACATTGCTGTGACACATGCAGTGATTTAAATCAAATCAACGTTTATTGGTTGCGTACACCGTTTTGCAGATATTATCACAGGTGCAGCGAAATGCTTATGTTTCTAGCTCCAACAGAACAGTAATATCTAGCAATACAATCCAAATGTTTTAAGAAAGAACAAGAAATTAAGAAATTGCTTCTGTTTAGCTGACTAACAAGTGTAAGCTGTGCCTTCATACAGCTGCATAAGGGTATTTGGGTTGTCGTTTATCATAGTGTCAATCCATGTGTCTTCTTTAGGATAGCATTTTCATGGTTTTAGGAATAGGATACTTTAGGGCTAGTTACAGAGGGTCAAAGACCATAACCACAAGACATGCTAACCTCTCACCATTAACTGTAACAGGGGAGGTTAGCATGTCTTGGGGGTATGATCTTTGACCCTCAGTGTAACTTTCGGGCTCATCATTATTCACAATTCATTCAGGATTATCTGTAATCATGGGTAGTATCCACATGAATGTAGAAGTGTTTATAAACATATTCTATTCTTATTTAAAATAAAAGTGAATACAAAATGACATAATACATTATTTATCATGAATTTCTATTGGGCACAAAATAATCTGAAACACAACCAAAACGAACTGCAAATGCATCCAACAATTTTGTAGAGCCACAAGCTTGATGTGCGTGCTAGGAATATGCAACCTAATACCAAACTTTTGACTACTTTATTTATAAGAATCTTTAGGGGTGTCAATCATTTTGACCCCTACTTTTTTTAGATGTTTATTTCTTGTTAAACAAAATCTCTTTCTCCGAGCAATATTATTAGCATAAAATAATATAATTTCCCCAGGTTTTTGAGCATACAATATAGCTCAGTATTTGAATTATAGATTTTATACAGTCATTATTGCTCATCGTTATCAAGGGTGTCAATCATTTCGGACATCACTGTACGTGTAAAAGTCTAGTGTGATTTATTCTGTGCTACATTCTACAGTGCACGTTTGATATAATCATAGGTTTTGTGTAGTAATTAGCACAGCAGGTATTTGTCATTTTCTGTAATAGCAGATACCAAGCAGTAATTCCCCTTTGTTGTCTCTTCTCGTGGCAGTTCACTGGCTTGTGAGAGCAGAGCAGTCTGAAATATAGAGTACCTCGTCAGTCTTGACGTTGAATTGAAATTGAGCTGCTTCACCTCTGGAGCTGGACTGATGCCATGAGGTCAGGCGCATGCTACCTGGTTAGCTTATTTCCAACCTTGCCAAGCGGGACTGTCAAATTAGGAGCCGCTAAACAGACTGTGTGAAGTATAAAGCAGCCATTGACTTTCTGTTACAGCTGTGTGCTCCTCTATTGTTATGTATGTAGAATCATGTAGAGTGTAGAAGAACCCTGTTCCATGAAAGATCTGATTCTATCTGAATAATACAGTGATAGAGGAAAAGCTTCAGCTAAACTTGTTGCTTTACATTAGTCAATACTAATATGTTGCAAGAGAAGGTGAGAAGCCTACATCCTGGTTTTCTGCTGATATATACTGTACTTAACTATTACTGTGCAATCGATGCAAGATGGATTTTCTCCTGCAGAATTCATGTGCGATGAAGGTCCCGAGGGTTACGAACCAGGTTAGAGATGGATAAACTTTATTAGTCCACTCGAGATGGAAATGTGTCTTCTGTTTTTATCTGCTTCTGCTTTGATTCACCCCTTCGTCACACACACACACACACACACACACACACACACACACACACACACACACACACACACACACACACACAGACAGACAGACAGACAGACAGACACACAGACACACAGACAGACAGACAGACAGACAGACAGACAGACAGACAGACAGACACACACACACACACACACACACACACACACACACACACACACACACACACACACACACACACACACACACACACATTAGGTTGGAGATGTTAGAACAGAGGGCAGCCGAGGGTGCAAAGCAACATTACAATTAAAATAATAAAAGCTGCATCAATAGACTGCACTTTTCCTCTCATTGACCCCTATATTCACGCAGGTAGATGTTTATTGGGATGAGTCTTGTCCTTGAGGCAGAACTGAGCTATTTCTGCTAGATGGGTCAGCGCCAAAGTAAAATTTGACTATATTGTAAAGATTAATGAAAAAAATGTATTTTTGGTCTTCATTTAAGGTTAGGGTTAAGCATTAGGGTTAGCAGTGTGGTTAAGGTTAGGTTTAAAATCTGAATTTATGACTTTGTGGCTGTGCCAACTAGTGACCACTCTGCAGAGCTGCCTCCAGAACAAGATTCATGACAAAAAACGCTAACCTGCTATAATCACCACAGGACATTTGATTCTATCTATGTAGTGTTCGTAATAGGAAAGGTCTGGTGTTCTTCTGATTTTGACCAATGACGACCCTTGTTGTTGTTTCTTTGTTGGGTCAAGCTGACACATTTGTGGGGTCAATGTTTTCAGATAAATGCACTCTCCTCAAAAAATTACGAAAATTAACTTGTTTCTGTGGTCTTAACTTTTGGTCTTTTCAAACCTCTCATCAATATCCTATACTCTGTCCAGGAGAAAGAATACTGCACATAAACCCATTACAAGCTGAAGGAAGAGGAAACACTATTAAAGAAACCCTCCACAATGGACAGAACAAACAAAGCTGGTCATTATGCCAAAGAAAGAAGGCAACTTAGCCTTTGATTATCAGTGTACCCATGGGTCCCAGCTGTGTGGGCCTGTGCCAGATGGCCTAGCAACCTCTTCCTTTAGACAGGCACAAATACCAGCTTCTGTCAATCAGGAGAATATGCTGCACAGTCACAGACTCTGAGGGTGGTAGGACCACAGTCTTTCTAACTACTGAACATGTGGGGGTTTGCTATAGCCACAGCTTGTCTATTAGACTACATGTGGGGGTTTGCTATAGCCACAGCTTGTCTATTAGACTACATGTGGGGGTTTGCTATAGCCACAGCTTGTCTATTAGACTACATGTGGGGGTTTGCTATAGCCACAGCTTGTCTATTAGACTACATGTGGGGGTTTGCTATAGCCACAGCTTGTCTATTAGACTATATGTGGGGGTTTGCTATAGCCACAGCTTGTCTATTAGACTACATGTGGGGGTTTGCTATAGCCACAGCTTGTCTATTAGACTACATGTGGGGGTTTGCTATAGCCACAGCTTGTCTATTAGACTACATGTGGGGGTTTGCTATAGCCACAGCTTGTCTATTAGACTACATGTGGGGGTTTGCTATAGCCACAGCTTGTCTATTAGACTACATGTGGGGGTTTGCTATAGCCACAGCTTGTCTATTAGACTATATGTGGGGGTTTGCTATAGCCACAGCTTGTCTATTAGACTACATGTGGGGGTTTGCTACAGTTTTCACACAGAGGTTGGACCCAGCCTTTCTAGATCAGTACATGTGGGGGTTTGCTACAGCATTCACACAGAGGTTGGACCCAGCCTTTCTAGATCAATACATGTGGGGGTTTGCTACAGCATTCACACAGAGGTTGGACCCAGCCTTTCTAGATCAGTACATGTGGGGGTTTGCTACAGCTTTCACACAGAGGTTGGACCCAGCCTTTCTAGATCAATACATGTGGGGGTTTGCTACAGCATTCACACAGAGGTTGGACCCAGCCTTTCTAGATCAGTACATGTGGGGGTTTGCTACAGCATTTACACAGAGGTTGGACCCAGCCTTTCTAGATCAGTACATGTGGGGGTTTGCTACAGCATTTACACAGAGGTTGGACCCAGCCTTTCTATATCAGTACATGTGGGGGTTTGCTACAGTTTTCACACAGAGGTTGGACCCAGCCTTTCTAGATCAGTACATGTGGGGGTTTGCTACAGTTTTCACACAGAGGTTGGACCCAGCCTTTCTAGATCAATACATGTGGGGGTTTGCTACAGTTTTCACACAGAGGTTGGACCCAGCCTTTCTATATCAGTACATGTGGGGGTTTGCTACAGCATTCACACAGAGGTTGGACCCAGCCTTTCTAGATCAATACATGTGGGGGTTTGCTACAGTTTTCACACAGAGGTTGGACCCAGCCTTTCTAGATCAGTACATGTGGGGGTTTGCTACAGTTTTCACACAGAGGTTGGACCCAGCCTTTCTATATCAGTACATGTGGGGGTTTGCTACAGTTTTCACACAGAGGTTGGACCCAGCCTTTCTATATCAGTACATGTGGGGGTTTGCTACAGCATTTACACAGAGGTTGGACCCAGCCTTTCTAGATCAATACATGTGGGGGTTTGCTACAGCATTCACACAGAGGTTGGACCCAGCCTTTCTAGATCAGTACATGTGGGGGTTTGCTACAGTTTTCACACAGAGGTTGTAGAACAGTGGTTGAGTGGCATTAACGGACCCACATGTTGGTGTGGGAGGAGGAAGGTGTCAGCTGACACTTCTGCTCTAAATCCAGACCATTGAGACTCAGTAGTGTTAGCCTGGCATCCAGACCGTTGAGACTCAGTATTGTTAGCCTGGCATCCAGACCATTGTAACTCAGTATTGTTAGCCTGGCATCCAGACCGTTGAGACTCAGTATTGTTAGCCTGGCATCCAGACCATTGTAACTCAGTATTGTTAGCCTGGCATCCAGACCGTTGAGACTCAGTATTGTTAGCCTTGCATCCAGACCATTGTAACTCAGTATTGTTAGCCTGGCATCCAGACCGTTGAGACTCAGTATTGTTAGCCTTGCATCCAGACCATTGTAACTCAGTATTGTTAGCCTGGCATCCAGACCGTTGAGACTCAGTATTGTTAGCCTTGCATCCAGACCATTGTAACTCAGTATTGTTAGCCTGGCATCCAGACCATTGTAACTCAGTATTGTTAGCCTTGCATCCAGACCATTGTGACTCAGTATTTGTACTAAAAGTGTAGAATATTCATCATTGATGCTTAACTAGTCTCCCGTGGCCTTCCATGTACCTTCCACTCCATGCTACTACATTATACATTGAGAGCTAATTTACTACAAATAAGAGCTTGTACCTAGTTTTCACGGTCTATCACATATCACACGGTCTATCGTGCGTTTGTGTGTGTGTGTACCTGGCTTGCACCTTCTCAACCTGGGCAGTGTGTATCTGCAGTGAAATAGATAGTGGCCTGTCCTCATGTCCCTCAGCTAGGACAGGGAGCTGTTCTCTACTGTGCTGCTGTTCTCTAAGTCCTCATACACATTACTAGAAGCTTTAGACTATACCTGAAGTGATTATGCTAGTGCTTTTGTTCCCTTCTCACTTAACCATTTAAGGGGTTATATAGTGTATTTCAAACTGTCAACCATAGCTGAATAGGATGAAGCAGCATGTAGAATGAGAATATGTTGGCCTGTCCTTCATTTGATTTGTAACAAAACCGTTGTTCACTCAAACACACAAACCCAGTTTGAGCAGCTCCTGTTTGTCAGCTAATACATGTCTGCATGTGTTTTCTGGGGTAAGGGATTAGTCAGCTACTGTTCATATGATGTGCCAGGCTCCCTGTCAGTCAGAGCTCTGTGTCACTGCAGCCTTAGTGACCAGTGTAGACGTCTTCTATTACACACTGTCAAGAGAGGGATGAACAAGGCACAAGGGAGGCATCCAGACCATTGTAACTGGCATCCAGACCATTGTAACTGGCATCCAGACCATTGTAACTGGCATCCAGACCATTGTAACTGGCATCCAGACCATTGTAACTGGCATCCAGACCATTGTAACTGGCATCCAGACCATTGTAACTGGCATCCAGACCATTGTAACTGGCATCCAGACCATTGTAACTGGCATCCAGACCATTGTAACTGGCATCCAGACCATTGGTGATGTTAGAGTGTTGTTGTAGTTCTGTTTGGCTGGATACATGCTCCCTCCTTCCCTCCCGCTCTGTGCTCCCTCCCTCCTTCCCTCCCGCTCTGTGCTCCCTCCCTCCTTCCCTCCCGCTCTGTGCTCCCTCCCTCCTTCCCTCCCGCTCTGTGCTCCCTCCCTCCTTCCCTCCCGCTCTGTGCTCCCTCCCTCCTTCCCTCCCGCTCTGTGCTCCCTCCCTCCTTCCCTCCCGCTCTGTGCTCCCTCCCTCCTTCCCTCCCGCTCTGTGCTCCCTCCCTCCTTCCCTCCCGCTCTGTGCTCCCTCCCTCCTTCCCTCCCGCTCTGTGCTCCCTCCCTCCTTCCCTCCCGCTCTGTGCTCCCTCCCTCCTTCCCTCCCGCTCTGTGCTCCCTCCATCCTTCCCTCCCGCTCTGTGCTCCCTCCCTCCTTCCCTCCCGCTCTGTGCTCCCTCCCTCCTTCCCTCCCGCTCTGTGCTCCCTCCCTCCTTCCCTCCCGCTCTGTGCTCCCTCCCTCCTTCCCTCCCGCTCTGTGCTCCCTCCCTCCTTCCCTCCCGCTCTGTGCTCCCTCCTTCCCTCCTTCCCTCCCGCTCTGTGCTCCCTCCTTCCCTCCTTCCCTCCCGCTCTGTGCTCCCTCCCTCCTTCCCTCCCGCTCTGTGCTCCCTCCCTCCTTCCCTCCCGCTCTGTGCTCCCTCCCTCCTTCCCTCCCGCTCTGTGCTCCCTCCCTCCTTCCCTCCCGCTCTGTGCTCCCTCCCTCCTTCCCTCCCGCTCTGTGCTCCCTCCCTCCTTCCCTCCCGCTCTGTGCTCCCTCCCTCCTTCCCTCCCGCTCTGTGCTCCCTCCTTCCCTCCCGCTCTGTGCTCCCTCCTTCCCTCCCGCTCTGTGCTCCCTCCCTCCTTCCCTCCCGCTCTGTGCTCCCTCCTTCCCTCCTTCCCTCCCGCTCTGTGCTCCCTCCCTCCTTCCCTCCCGCTCTGTGCTCCCTCCCTCCTTCCCTCCCGCTCTGTGCTCCCTCCCTCCTTCCCTCCCGCTCTGTGCTCCCTCCCTCCTTCCCTCCCGCTCTGTGCTCCCTCCCTCCTTCCCTCCCGCTCTGTGCTCCCTCCCTCCTTCCCTCCCGCTCTGTGCTCCCTCCTTCCCTCCCGCTCTGTGCTCCCTCCCTCCTTCCCTCCCGCTCTGTGCTCCCTCCCTCCTTCCCTCCCGCTCTGTGCTCCCTCCCTCCTTCCCTCCCGCTCTGTGCTCCCTCCCTCCTTCCCTCCCGCTCTGTGCTCCCTCCCTCCTTCCCTCCCGCTCTGTGCTCCCTCCCTCCTTCCCTCCCGCTCTGTGCTCCCTCCCTCCTTCCCTCCCGCTCTGTGCTCCCTCCCTCCTTCCCTCCCGCTCTGTGCTCCCTCCCTCCTTCCCTCCCGCTCTGTGCTCCCTCCCTCCTTCCCTCCCGCTCTGTGCTCCCTCCCTCCTTCCCTCCCGCTCTGTGCTCCCTCCCTCCTTCCCTCCCGCTCTGTGCTCCCTCCCTCCTTCCCTCCCGCTCTGTGCTCCCTCCCTCCTTCCCTCCCGCTCTGTGCTCCCTCCCTCCTTCCCTCCCGCTCTGTGCTCCCTCCCTCCTCCCTCTGCAGTATACGTGCATCGCATTCAGAGCAGCAGGCAGCAGGTTGAGATGACATCATCTGCACTGCAGCACACTGCAGCACTAGGTCTGAACAAAGACATGTCAGCCAGGCTTGCTGCTGCCGCTAAGTCCTCTCCTCCTGTCCCCGCCACCGTCTCTCTCCCCCTCTCTCCCTCTCTCATCCTTCCTCTCTCAGAGAGCATAACCCTGGTGGCTAGAAATGCTACAGGGCTGTGACCTACTTAACCCCTCTGACCCTTACCTCCCCCCTCCTACCACTAGGGTATGGGCTGGCTGATGCACCTCCGCAGCCCTCATCATCACTTTGCCCATAGCCACCTATGGAGAGGTGATTAAAGCTAGCACGATGGTGGGGGGGAGGGGTTGTAATTTAAGTGTCAGCAGTGGCTGGTGACAGGATGAGAGCTGGGGAGAGACATAAGGATGGTGTGTATGTGGGATGAACCTCCATTGGATTTTCTAGATCTACTACACATCATCAGTGATAGAAGTAATTTACTGGCCATTGGCTGTATGTTTTTTCCTTTAACAGTAACAATTACTTGACGTATAGTGAACGCAAGCATGACATTCACTCCCTGAAGGGCGGAGAGCTTCTGCCTGAGACTGACTGCCAGGAAACGCCAGTAGTGTAAATGTCACAGGGACCCTGCTGTGGCAGCTCCCCACTTAGGAAGTCATTATGTTGTTACTGCAGTGTCCCCTCAGGAAGATAATGTACGACCGTTATTATGACGTAGTGATGGAGAATGGATGTACATGTATGTATGTTTGTAGTTTGTAGTTTTTCCATTGTGGGATTTTCTGACCCGTTTTCTACTCGTGTTCCGAGTCTTCCTCTTCCCATTCATCAATAAGCCAATGCCGCGGGGAGAGAGGAACTATACACACACAGGCATATTCCTGTCACTTAGTTACCGCTCGGTAGCAGGTTGCCACAGAAACAGCCTCACTGTGGTTAAATGAGGAATGCAAATGCAGTGTTCCACACGCCTTCCCTTCTGCCTTCCCGCCTGCCTTCCCTGCCTGCCTTCCCTACTGCCTTCACTACTGCCTTCCCTGCTGCTTCCCTACTTCCTTCCCCGCTGCCTTCACTGCTACCTTCCCTACTGCCTTCCCTGCTGCTTCCCTACTGCCTTCCCTACTGCCTTCACTGCTGCCTTCCCGCCTGCCTGCCTTCCCTGCCTGCCTTCCCTACTGCCTTCCCTGCTGCTTCCCTGCCTGCCTTCCCTGCTGCAATGGACTCACTGTGCCCATCCCATCCCATCCCACAATCTGTGCACATCGGTCTGTGTGTGCGTTTGTGTGCGAGTGTGCATGTGAGTGTGTGCATGTGTGTGTCTGTCTGTGTGTGTGGATGTGTGCGTGTGTGTCTGTCTGTGTGTGTGCATGTGTGTGTGTGTGTGTGTGTGTGTGTGTGTGTGTGTGTGTGTGTGTGTGTGTGTGTGTGTGTGTGTGTGTGTGAGTGTGAGTGTGGATGTGTGTGTCTGTCTGTGTGTGTGGATGTGTGCGTGTGTGTCTGTCTGTGTCTTTGGATGTGTGTGTCTGTCTGTGTGTGTGGATGTGTGTGTTTGTCTGTGTGTGTGGATGTGTGTGTCTGTCTGTGTGTGTCTGTCTGTGTGTGTGTGTGTGTGTGGATGTGTGCGTGTGTGTCTGTCTGTGTGTGTGCATGTGTGTGTCTGTCTGTGTATATGGATGTGTGTGTATGTCTGTCTGTGTATGTCTGTGTGTGTGTGTGTCTGTCTGTGTGTGTGGATGTGTGTGTCTGTCTGTGTGTGTGGATGTGTGTGTGTGTGGATGTGTGTGTCTGTCTGTGTGTGTGTCTGTCTGTGTGTGTGGATGTGTGTGTGTGTGGATGTGTGTGTCTGTCTGTGTGTGTGTCTGTCTGTGTCTGCCTGTGTGTGTGGATGTGTGTGTGTGTCTGTCTGTGTGTGTGGATGTGTGCGTCTGTCTGTGTGTGTGGATGTGTGTGTCTGTCTGTGTGTGTGGATGTGTGTGTGGATGTTTGTGTGTATGTCTGTGTGTGTGGATGTGTGTGTCTGTCTGTGTGTGTGGATGTGTGCGTCTGTCTGTCTGTGTGTGTGGATGTGTGTGTGTATGTCTCTGTGTGTGGATGTGTGTGTCTGTCTGTGTGTGTGGATGTGTGTGTCTGTCTGTGTGTGTGGATGTGTGCATCTGTCTGTGTGTGGATGTGTACGTGTGTTTGAACATAGAGCTCTCTTCTTTATGTTGGTGTAATGGACTAAAGCACACTAACTGCATGTCAACTGATGGAGAGCAGTGAGTGCAGTCCTACTCCAACCACTACCCATTACCCACTACCCATTACCCACTACCCACTACCCATTACCCACTACCCATTACCCACTACCCATTACCCACTACCCACTACCCATTACCCACTACCCATTACCAACTACCCACTACCCATTACCCACTACCCACTACCCATTACCCACTACCCATTACCAACTACCCACTACCCATTACCCACTACCCATTACCCACTACCCATTACCCACTACCCATTACCCACTACCCACTACCCATTACCCACTACCCATTACCCACTACCCATTACCCACTACCCACTACCCATTACCCACTACCCATTACCAACTACCCACTACCCATTACCCACTACCCATTACCCACTACCCATTACCCACTACCCATTACCAACTACCCATTACCCACCAACCATTACCCATTACCCACTACCAATTAACCACCACCCATTACCCACTACCCATTACCCATTATCCACTACCCACTAACCATTACCCATTACCCACTACCAATTAACCACTACCCACTACCCATTACCCATTACCCACTACCCATTACCAACTACCCATTACCCACTAACCATTACCCATTACCCACTACCAATTAACCACCACCCATTACCCACTACCCATTACCCATTACCCACTACCCTCTAACCATTACCCATTACCCACTACAAATTAACCACTACCCATTACCCACTACCCATTACCCACTACCCACTAACCATTACCCATTACCCACTACCAATTAACCACTACCCATTACCCACTACCCATTACCCATTACCCACTACCCATTACCCACTACCAATTACCCATTACCCATTACCCACTACCAATTAACCACTACCCATTACCCACTACCCATTACCCATTACCCATTACCCATTACCCATTACCCACTACCCACTAACCATTACCCATTACCCACTACCAATTAACCACTACCCATTACCCATTACCCATTACCCACTACCCATTACCCACTACCCATTAGCCATTACCCACTAGTTTTTCCCCCAATTAGTCATCATCATTTGATTTTACTTGTGTGGCTTCAAGCATAAAATACACTGTATGCTTGTAATTCACTGTTATGGCATTCAGCACTTTTAAATGACTCAGCATTTATTATGTTTTGAACAGTAATTCCAGAAGCATTTCTTTCAGTCCACGTTGTAGATCTGTTGGTTAACACTGCTCATGGTTGGAAAACTATTTGCCAGCAGCATTAGTAACTATACAGCCTAATAGCCTCCATCTGTCAATCTATGGAAAGCCTTTCTCAAGGACTATGGACGAGTGCTTGTTGAGTGATTTTGTAAATTGGCTCTCAGCCCGTCCTACCATATAAGCCAAAGGTAGTGTTATGTGGCCAAGAGAGGCAGAACACAGCAGGAATGATAAACTCAGTCATAATGGATTAGAGTTAGTTCCTCAGTAGGAGAGAGAGTCCATCTGCAGACTCTCCTCCGAGAGTGTCTAGGACCGTGTGTGTGTGTGTGTGTGCGTGTGTGTGTGCGTTTGTGCACGTATGTGTGTGCGTGAGCATGTGTACACGTACGTGTGTGCGTGAGCATTTGTGCAGGGGTGGACACTTTCACCAAGCCTCCATCCACTCCCTGGTCAATCATCCAGTCCAGATTACTAGAGGAAAAAAGTATTTTTAGTGAATTAGTGTGCATGCAGCAATTAACACAAGGTTGATGGGCCTTAAAGGTTATTTAACTTCTCTGGGATATGTGGGACGCTACTGTCCCACTTGGCCAAAAGCCAGTAAAAATGCAAAGCGCCAAATTCAAATAAATTACTATAAAAATCTAACTTTCATGAAATCACACATGAAAGACACCAAATTAAAGCTACACTTGTTGTGAATCCAGCCAACATGTCTGATTTCAAAAAGGATTTACGGTGAAAGCACACCTTGCGATTATGTTGGGTCAGTACATAGCCACAGAAAAACACAGCCATTTTTCCAGCCAAAGAGAGGAGTAACAAAAAGCAGTAATAGAGATAAAAATAATCACTAACCTTTGATGATCTTCATCGGATGACACTCATAGGACTTCATGTTACACAATACATGTATGTTTTGTTCGGTAAAGTTCATATTTATATCCAAAAATCTGAGTTTAGGCAGGACGCTACTGTCTCACTTGGCCAAAAGCTAGAGAAAATGCATGGCGCCAAATTCAAATAAATTACTATAAAAATCAAACTTTCATTAAATCACACATGGAAGATACTAAATTAAAGCTACACTATTATCTGAGGATAGCATCATAGTAAACAAAGAGAGAGAAGCATATTTCAACCCTGCAGGCGCGACACAAAACGCAGAAATAAAAATATAATTAATGCCTTACCTTTGACAAGCTTCTGTTGTTGGCACTCCAATATGTCCCATAAACATCACAAATGGTCCTTTTGTTCTATTAATTCCGTTGATATATATCCAAAATGTCCATTTATTTGGCGCGTTTGATCCAAAAAAACACCGGTTCCAACTTGTGAAACGTGACTACAAAATATCTCAAAAGTTACCTGTAAACTTTTCCAAAACATTTCAAACTACTTTTGTAATACAACTTTAGGTATTTTTTTCGTAAATAATCGATAAAATTGAAGACGGGATGATCTGTGTTGTGTGGTGCTGAATTGGTGCTCAATTGGTGCAATTGTGGTGCTGAAGTTAATGATTGATGTTATTGTTCGACGTGTTTATGCGTCTTGGTTGCAGATACCTTCCGATTTATACAGATGCCTTCATAGGCACCATATGGCACCATAGTACTGGGTTTCACTGGTGACCATACTGTAGGTCTATGGATGCTGACGTGTGTTATGTGTCTATGTTGCAGATAACCAGTTCAGAATGTCCATCCTGGAGCGCCTGGAGCAGATGGAGAGACGGATGGCAGAGATGGCCTCCCATCACCAGCAGAGCAGTGGAGGAGGTGCAGGGGCAGGAGGAGGAGCAGGAGCAGGTGGAGGAGGAGGTGGTGGTGGTAACAACAGCCAGACACAGGTAAAGTAAATCATACTGTAGGAAATGCACTATTTCATTGATGGAGCAATGGCTTTGTGATGTATTCAGCGATATAGAAATGTCTTTGATATTGTATGTACTTGGTAGATATTTGGTTTATGGAGGATTACAAGGAAAGAACGTACTGTATGTTTCTGTTTGAGAAGTCAGGTGTTGTAAAGTGTTGGTGTTGTAGTTGAAAGTAACCCTTGTTGTGTTTGTGTTGTCAGTGTGTGTCAGGGCAGGGTCAGGCGGGCAGCAGCTTTGAGAGCCGTGTGGTGGTGGTGTGTGAGAAGATGATGAACCGGGCCTGCTGGGCCAAGTCCAAACACCTGATCCACTCCAAGACCTTCAGGGGCATGACCCTGCTCCACCTGGCCGCTGGGCAGGGCTACGCCACCCTCATCCAGACACTCATCAAGTGGCGGTGAGTGAGAACCTCAGACACCTCTGATTGTCTGTTTATCATAGTAATATACAGAGAGACATTGGGACATATAAATATATATTATGGAACTGGTTTAGGACCAGGAAATAATGTATTCAAAAGTTGTAAATCAAGTTTTAATCTATGTAGATAATGTTGTGGTTGAGCCAGATGTAGTTCAGTCTGGGAGTACAGTGTTCTGTTCTATCCTCCAACAGCACCAAGCATGCAGACAGCATTGACCTGGAGTTGGAGGTAGACCCCCTCAATGTGGACCACTTCTCCTGCACCCCTCTGGTAAGATATAGAGAGCTGTATCTCATGAAACCACTGCAGAAGTCTTCCATAAAACCTTTCAAACGCTGCAGACTTTCATAAATCATTCAATTGTAAGATGAACTTTTCCAAGAATGTTAAGTTACCACAGTCATTCTGGCACCTTTCCTCTGACCTGTGACCTGTGCCACTGCTGTCTTTTCTCCAGATGTGGGCGTGTGCCCTAGGTCACCTGGAAGCGGCAGTGGTCCTGTATAAATGGGACCGACGGGCCCTGGCCATCCCTGACTCCTTGGGACGCCTGCCCCTGTCCATCGCCCGCTCCCGCGGCCACACCAAGCTGGCCGAGTGTCTGGAGCAGCTGCAGAGAGAGGAACAGCAGCCCCCTGCACCTCTGCCCCCCACCACACGCATGTCCTTCTCCCCCACCCCCCACGACGCTCCCACCTCAGACAGCTGGATGGTCACATGGGCCAGCGACGGCGTAATGGCGCCCGGCGGGAAGAAAGGAGGCGCCACCTCGAGCAACCTCAACCCAGGTCAGAGCAGACTGGAGGACAGGAGAGGCAGTAACTGAGGCCCCACACTGGTATCAGTGGGGTTAAGGGACAATAGAAAAGAGCTTTAGATAAAATAGTTTTGGAAATATTGTTTGTTTAAATGTCTCTAAAATAGTATCTTGTATCCCTTCTGCAGACTTGAGAAGGCCACGATCCGAGCCCTCCAACTACTACAGCAGTGAGTGCCAGCGAGACCTGCCCCTGGCCAAGAAACACAAGCCCAACCCAGAGATGTTCCAGGCCCGGCCCGACAAGGCCATGTCTGTCCCACTGAGCCTGGAGCAGCAGCAGCTACACAAGCTGTCCTTCAGCCCCAAGAGCCTGTCCCATGAGGGCCTCAGCCCAGACAAGAGCCTCTCCGGTGGGGGAAGTGCTGGAGAAGCTGGAGGAGCCAAGTGGCGCTCCAGGGAGGGTTTCTCCAGTGGGGGCTCAGGCAGGAAGGGCTCGGGGGGCTCTGGGGGCAGCAGCCTGGGAAAGGAGAAGCTGGCTAGCAGGCTGAGACAGAGGGAACAGCTGGGGAACATGCTGGTGATGGCTGAGAGAGAGATGGTGAGCACTGAGCTGCTGTCCTACAGAGAAGATCTGGAGAACCAGGACTGTATGACACAGATGAACGACCTGCAGGTCAGTTAACTCACCCTACTCTCTACTGTCTCTTTACTCTAGTTACTCTTTATCATATCTTTACTGGAGATAGTTGCTTTTTACCATATATTTACTCAAGACAGTGACTCTACTGTTTACCACTCACTGCACTGCCAACCCTGTCTATTGGCCTGCTCATTGCACAGACATTCACACTTGTTTACCAGACAACACTATCCATAGCACGTCATAGTATGGACCTCACGTCTGTAGATCTGGACTACCAGTGAATATACATGACAAGAAGATTGTGATTGACCGCTGGCAGCTCTGTTGGGCCGTGCCACTGGATCCCCTGACGTGTGAAGTCAACACACACACCCACATACACAGGCCTCTCCGGCAGTGGGTGGACCTCCATCACCACATAATAAACTCCATCCATTGATCGGCTCTCACAGCCAGGAGAGCCCTCTGCCATCCATCACAGTCACACTGAGGCTGAGCCTGGGAGATGAGCCTGGGAGATGAGCCTGGGAGATGAGCCTGGGAGATGAGCCTGGGAGATGAGGGAAGCACACTGATAACAACCATCGTCTTCATTGTCACGATCACGATCGTTGTCATGTTTAATGTTCATTGTTTCTTAGAAGTCATTCTAAACTTGCAAACATCTAAGAGGAAATGGGGATGTAATGACGCATCCTTCCTGCCACATTGTGATGCACCGGAACCAAAAAGCACGTCATTGTAAAGCAACAGAACAAACCGACAGACAATAAGGTACCAATGTGCTAAGTGTGTGATCTGCAGTATATTCAATCCTGGGGGATTCTCCCCCTGCAGGTGAACATGATGACTCTGGCAGAGCACATCATTGAGGCGACCCCAGAGAGGATCAAGAGGGAGAACTTTGTGGCCCTGGACGGGGTGCCCCTGGACAGTACTGGGGTCAGCAACACCATGAGCTGGTTGGCCAGTTACCTCGGAGACGTGGAACAGCTGCCCAGCATTATACATCTACGGTAAGCAACACAGCAGAGCCACACTCTGGACTGAATGTGATCTGGTCTGGTTTTCTGTACCCAGATTAAGTCTATATCTAGTCTAAAAAGCATGCTCAATGGAGAATATGTAGGCTTAATTCTGATCTGGGAAACGGACCATAAATGTTTTGCAGAAGATTTCCTGTGCATGGCATAGCAGTAGTGTATTGGTACTACATTTCTGACAGCAATGCTTAGCTAATTACTTTTTAAAGTGTCACCTCCAACCCCCTGCCCCTCCCTCTCTGTCTTCCTTCAGATCTCTGTACAGTGGACCTCTCGCTCCGTCCTCCAGCCCAGGGGGGTCTCCCCTGAGGGAGGGGTCCATGGAGAGGCCCACCCTGCCCCCCCCGGCCGACTGGAGCGAGTTCCTCCAGGCCTCCAACAGCAAGGTGGAGAGAGACCTGGCCCAGCTCACCCTGTCCGACCCTGAGCAGAGGGAGCTGTACGAGGCCGCCCGTCTGGTCCAAACTGCTTTCCGCAAGTACAAGGTACAGGCCTGGATGAGGTACCACACACAGTATCATACCTGCTGTCCTAAACAATGTACAGCATCTCTGTTAGGACTGGCACTCTATGTTGATGTGGTGTTGACCTTAATGTTATCAGGTGAAATGATGAATGGGTCCCTTGAATCTGGAAAGGTTACTATATGAACAGAACTATGTCCTGGTCTGTGTCAGAGTGTGCTGAGTGCACAAGACATTATCTTTGCTGTGAGGACCCTCACCCAGTAATCATCAATGGATTATGTTAATTAACACTCATATCTTCCTCTCTCTGTGCGTGTCTCACTAAGACACACTCAAACTCTGTGGTCCCTGTGGTTTCAGCATGGGAAAGGACTGCTTTGAGCAGAGCATGGCCTTGCTTTAAGGAACGACTGCACTGCTCCCTTTTCCCTGCTCCCTGTAAGCTCTCTCTCCCTTTCTCTTCTCTCTCTTACTCTAAATGATGTGTGTGGAGCCCGCTGCTTCCTGTCCTTAACCAGCTCCACATACCCTGCCCAGCCTCCCCACGCCTCACCTTGCTACCCCCCCCCCCCCCCATGGCTAGCTTTAATGAGTTTCCACGTCTCAAACTGTTCACTGTCGTTCACTGTCATCTGTTCTACCCCTCTGCCAGCTGACACTGGGGAGGAGAAGAACTCTGTGCTGGCACCACCACCTACCTCTCTTCTCTCCCAGCCCAGGATGGAGCCTCTCCCGCAGCCTCTTCAACCCCAGGTCCTCCCTCTGTCCTCCAGACAACCAGGGCCCTGGGCCCAGGAAGAGACCTCAGGGAGCCGTGGTGCTCTATAATAGACTACGCCACTTCCTATACTCTGACTTCTGACCTCTCCTACTCTCTCACAGGGACGCCCATTCAGAGATCAACAGGAAGTAGCTGCGGCCGTCATTCAGCGTTGTTACAAGAAGTACAAACAGGTAGGCTGGGCACACACATGGAGATTCAATAGTTGGATGCTTTTACATATTGCATTATCTTACAGACAGTGGATAGATGTAGGACTGATTGCAGTACATTTATTAGGGATTTTTAGAAAGCCTTTAACTTGATTCAGTTTAGTCTTTCTAGGCGCAGACTGAACCTTGTTCATGTCTCTTTGTGATTCACAATCTCACATTTTCTTTGTTTGCAAGCTTACATGGATAGCCTTGAAGGTAACATATTTTCACTGTCTCAGAGTGCTTACAATGCAACCTAAGTTCACTTGATCATCACACTTGACTTGGTTGTATTGATACTCAACCTACATCAGCACCTTTCCTAAGTCCAGTTATATAGTATTGTGCCTGATTCACACACTAGGGCCAACCTTAACCGTACTGGCTAGTCTATCTTTTCCAGCACGGTTCCAGAAACTAGAGTGAATGCGTCACCAGGTCAGCCCTGTTTGGCTTGACTTGATTTGGCTGTATAGTGTGAATCAGACAAGAGATGTGTGCATTTGAGGCCATGGTTTCCAAACCTCCTGTTCCTGACCCTCCGTCTCCTGCTCTCTCTGGTCCTCTCGGTGGCAGTATGCACTTTATAAGAAGATGACGCAGGCCGCCATTCTTATCCAGAGTAAGTTCCGCAGCTACCATGAGCAGAAGAAGTTCCAGCAGAGCAGGCGGGCGGCCGTGCTGATCCAGCAATACTACCGCGGCTACAAGGAGTTTGGCAGGCTCAGGCCCCACCGCAGAGGAGCCGCCGCCGCCCTGGTGCAACATAAACTCAGGTATGTATACACACACACACACACACACACACACACACACACACACACACACACACACACACACACACACACACACACACACACACACACACACACACACAGCAACACAAACGTAGGTAGCTAAACACACTGTCACACTGGTATAAAGGATTTTGGAGACAGGTGCAGGAATACACAATAGGGGTTTTTAATACACCCAAAACAAACACGTATACAAAACACTGGGCTGTACCCAAACAGAAGAGCGAGGGTAAACCTCATAGAACGACACAGGACGAGACCCGTAATACACAATATATAAAGCACGCAGCACAGGTTGAGACAATGCATAGATACTCATACGACCAACGGACATGGGAACAATAATCAACAGCCAATGGGGAAACTAAGGGCACATTTATACAAACACAGTTCAGTGCAGCCTAGAAGGCCAGTGACGTCGACCTCCGGAACTGGTGAACAGAATGAGCAGCAGTACCGGGGGGATCCGTGACACACACACAGCAACACACACACACACACACACACACACACACACACACACACACACACACACACACACACATACACACACACACACACACACACACACACACACACACACAGTAGCACACTCACACTGAAACATAGCAACACAAACTCAGGTTGTTAAATACACATTATAAACTAGGTGGTTCGAGCCCTGAATGCTGATTGGCTGACAGCCACGGGTATGACAAAACATTTATTTTTACTTCTCTAATTATGTTGGTAAACGGTTTATAATAGCAATAAGGCAACTCAGGGGTTGTGGTATATGGCCAATATACCACGGCTAAGGGCTGTATCTAGGCACTCCGCGTTGCATCGTGCTTAACAACAGCCCTTGGCCGTATATTGGCCATATACCACACCCCCTCATGCCTTATTGATTAAAATAACACACACACAAACATACAGCAGCATAACCTCAAGTAGCTAAACGCATTGACACACACTCAGATACACACACAGTAATACACAGATACACACACAGTAATACACAGATACACACACAGTAATACACAGTAATACACACACAGTAATACACACACAGTAATACACACACAGTAATACACACACAGTAATACACACACAATAATACACAGATACACACACAGTAATACACAGATACACACACAGTAATACACACTCAGATACACACACAGTAATACACAGATACACACACAGTAATACACAGATACACACACAGTAATACACAGATACACACACAGTAATACACACTCAGATACACACACAGTAATACACATATACACACACAGTAATACACAGATACACACAAAGTAATACACACTCAGATACACACACAGTAATACACAGATACACACACAGTAATACACACTCAGATGCACACACAGTAATACACAGATACACACACAGTAATACACAGATACACACACAGTAATACACAGATACACACACAGTAATACACAGATACACACACAGTAATACACAGATACACACACAGTAATACACAGATACACACACAGTAATACACACACAGTAATACACAGATACACACACAGTAATACACAGATACACACACAGTAATACACAGATACACACACAGTAATACACAGATACACACACAGTAATACACACACAGTAATACACACACAGTAATGCACAGATACACACACAGTAATACACAGATACACACACAGTAATACACACACAGTAATACACACACAGTAATACACAGATACACACACAGTAATACACACACAGTAATACACACACACAGTAATACACAGATACACACACAGTAATACACATACAGTAATACACACACAGTAATACACAGATACACACACAGTAATACACAGATACACACACAGTAATACACAGATACACACACAGTAATACACAGTAATACACAGATACATACACAGTAATACACACACAGTAATACACACACAGTAATACACAGATACACACACAGTAATACACACACACAGTAATGCACACACAGTAATACACACACAGTAATACACACACTGTAATACACAGATACACACACAGTAATACACACACAGTAATACACAGATACACACACAGTAATACACACACAGTAATACACAGATACACACACAGTAATACACACACAGTAATACACAGATACACACACAGTAATACACAGATACACACACAGTAATACACAGATACACACACAGTAATACAAACACAGTAATACACAGATACACACACAGTAATACACACACAGTAATACACAGATACACACACAGTAATACACAGATACAGGAGGCGGGCCTCATTACAGGATAGTGGTATTCTGCAGTTGTTACATCTATTTTGGCACTTATAAATGAATGATATATACCCATGATTCTTGAAGAATATAACTTATAAATGCCTCATGAGCTTAGTTCATCTATGAATTTGAGAGTGGTACATTTCTCTAGCCCCATCCCTCAGCTTTTTTATGGAACAGGGGTGGGGAGAAGGGAACTGCTGACTGCCGCTTTAACGTTGCAGACTTCACTTGGGGAAATCAATTTATAAGGGACGAACGACCGCAGTCCCATTTTCAGTCCCTAGGATCATAGTGGCCTTCTGTGTTCATGCATAATTGGTTGAGATTTTGAACATACGACTTCTGTAAATATGTTTTATATTGATGAAGACACCAAGTCTCTGGAGTACTGTAGAGGACAGTATCCATGCTATACAGAATCTCCAAAGTCAAGGTTAAAAGCATGGTTGAAAAAGAGCACAAGCATTGTAAACTACACTAGCTCCAAACAACCACAGTATCTTTGAATATTGTGGACCCTCTCAAACGCCAATGTTCCCTCTTGTCTTGTGTCTTGTAGAAGTAGTCTGCTCACTAAGAGGCAGGATCAGGCTGCCAGGAAGATCATGAGGTTTCTACGCCGCTGCCGCCACAGGTAAGCCCCACCCACAACACTAACTCGTATGGGTTTCCAAATATGTTTGTTATATTCACACACTACCAAATACATACCTTCTTTCAGTGTAGGGATTTGCAAGATATATGAATGGTTTACTACACGTTAGATGGCAAGAAGGAGTCTGCACAGATGAGAGGGACAGTTCTCTGTTTTCATTTGTCTATTTTATTTATTTTGGGGTTGATAAAAGGTCTAGGTGGGTTATATACAACACTTCAGACACCCCCCTCTTCCCCTCCACTGTATTTGGCCCCCACCTCTCCTCTCCTCGCCCCCATTCCTTCCCTCACAGTGCCTACTGTGTGCTAATAGCTGTCTGGTATTGTTTTGCTGTTTATGCGAAGCCCCTTGATGGACCATAGACTGTTCAAGCGGGTGAGTGCAGCCTCAGCAACTCAGTTCGTCCTTCTCTTTCTCTCCTCCCTGTCTACACTATATGTCTCTGCCTCTCTCTCTCTAACAATACAGTTATATATCCTGAGTTCTTGACCTCTCTCTCTCACTCTTTCTCTCTCTCTCTCTCTCTCGCTCACTTTCTTTCCATTCATCTCTCCCTCCCTCTCTCCCTCCCTCTTTCTCTCTCTCCCCCTCCCTGTATCTTGTCCATCACTGTTGCTTGATGCCTGCTTGCATGATGGCTGCCTACTGGAGCCACAGGTGGACTGACTGAGAAGCTCAGAGTCAGAGCAGACGTAACTTTACTCTTATTAAAACAACTAACCACCGCTTATGAATGACTATGTCACTGCAACACTTAACAGGCACCTCTTTCTCTTCTCTGGAAAGGAGTTGAATTGTTCTTCTGTTTTATTTATGTGGTTGTGAAAATGCCTATTTACAGAACGGAAGGTTATTTTCTCTATCATGTTTCCTATGTTGCATGACTCTACGGGCCTTGCTCTTTAACATGTACCCCCAGGCATGCTATGGACCGGATGTTCTCTCCCAAACAGCTGTCTGTCTTACTGTCTGTCCTGTTGCGCCCCACAGAGTTGAGGGAGGGCTTGATCCCCTTTGGTTTTGTTCACTCAAACTGTCGAAACTGTCTTGTACGAGCTCCTTTCGGCATTGCATTGGTATCTGTGACTATTTCAAGCCTGGTTCAATGACACTTGCGTCATCACTGAAAATATTGAAGAAATTCTTCATGGGTGGAAACGGTTTGTCTGTCCGACTACTCCCCCGGAAAGTCTTCGGGCATATTGACAAAAATACCGACAGTGTGTGACGGTTATCATCAGCGTCATCATCTTTATGACTCACAAACACTGTCGTTCATCTTCTTAGACAAGGGGGAATTTTGAATTTATGAATCAAGTCATTGTATGAATCAATTCATTGTGTGAATCAATTCATTGTAATATATCAGCACAATCTCTATATGACAAATTGCTAGGTTGATAAGGCTATACCCTAGATAACTTAACTTCCTCTGTATCTGAAAAATCCTTACTGTACGGTATGGGTTACTGTGCTTTGAGAGCAGGTGAGGTAGCTACAGTACTATAAAGATGTGATAGCACAAATAGGTCAGACTAGCAGTACCAAGCAAACGATGGGAAGTCCCTGCCATGCACCTCCAGGGAGTTAGAACAGCAGTAGTGGTACCAGTAATGGATTCACACCCCAGGGGAAGAGGAAGTAGCACACTGAGAATCACTAAACCTACAGAAATAGCAGTGTGGGTGGGGGCTCACCACTGAGCTCTGTAGAGTTAAAGGACTTTTGGGTTGATACACGTGTAAACCCATGTGAAATGTAACGCATTCCGAATTGAATTTATTTGGGTAAAAAACATATACAACAATATGTACAATATATTCCCAGAGGACAGCACTTAAAAGTACAAGTTAAAACACTTGTTTCCAAACTGGTCTCAGTGGTAAAAACTGGTCCTTGGTGATAAAAATGTGGTCCTGAATGGTAAAAAACGGACATTACCTTGGTCCTATCCACTCATTGTCCACTCATCCTAAATGCATGTGAGCAGACTTTTCTCAGAAGCGTTATAGAAGGTAAAGCCAGACAGAGCAAATACACCAGTCATAGTGTTCCTGTGGTCAGCAGTACAAGCACCACGGGCCAGTAGGTATATTGATTATGATATAACACAGTAATTGGCTAATGACTTACAGTACGGTGAGATCTACTGAGTCCATTGTACACACTGATTAGGTGTGGTGTTTACTGAGCCGTCAGTTTGGCTCTGGCTCAGTTTGGACATGGTTCACAAGTGGAATGCCAAGGTACTGTCACTTCCCAGTGTACATAATGCAATACAAACACAATACAAGATTGGATAGGATATTTCTGTCTGAATATATCTATTACATGTTCTCCTCTTTCGCAAATTGAATGCGTTACGTTTTCAATTGTGTTAGTAGTTCATCATTTAGTGATAGACACGATAATACAGTCCTCTGATTAAACTCATTTAAACACAATTCTGGAGTGATAAAGTCATTTATTTGGTGCATAGCAATGTTCCAAATACAAACCAATTAGTTAACCTCTGCCTGCCTTGATGGTCTCTTTCAGCCCCAAAAATATTTGTTGGAATTGTCAAGGGACTGTTTCCTCTCTTGAGATTTGTTTTGGAGAGAGGTAAATTATCAAGACACCTTTTTTCAATCACATTATATTCTCAAGAGTCTAAAAGTAAATCAAACTGCTTTAAGAATCGTTTTCAAGTTTCAATGTTGACCTGTTAGAAAATCTAGAGTATTGAAGGAATGGGTTCAGTGAGCTGTAAGACTTAGTGATTCAACAGAATCATTTAGACTGAACGAGATCTTATCCAAATAAGTCTTTATCAATGTTGATAGTTGTCAGATTTATCAGTGTTTTCTTTCCAGACCAGCACCAGCTCCCGTTGACGAGGGCTGTGTCGATCTCCATGTCTCTTGTCCTCTCTTGAGGGAATGGTGTCCTCTATGGAGGGGAATGGTGTCCTCTATGGAGGGGAATGGTGTCCTCTATGGAAGGGAATGGTGTCCTCTATGGAGGGAAATGGTGTCCTCTATGGAGGGGAATGGTATCCTCTATGGAGGGAAATGGTGTCCTCTATGGAGGGGAATGGTGTCATCTATGGAGGAGAATGGTTTGAGACATTAGAGTACATCACCATCCAGTGAGAACTGATCTGTGACGGTGATCATAGACCCCTGTTTAAATGACGTCTGTCTCTCCGTCTGTGTTTCAGAGTGAACAAATCGAAAAGGGCCAAGGAACATGAGAACCCTCAGAAGAGCCCCCTCACAATGTGACATCACTCTCCTCCTTTTCTTTCCCCCCTTTGTACCCAAGACATTTTACAAGAGAAGAAAATAAACAGTTCAGTGAAAACACTGCAATTATTATTACGACTATGGCAGCGTGACTGATTCCACTTCTATTACATGTACAACAACAACAGCATTTTTCACGTTTATCTATCGTTGTGTATGTTGGAGAGTGGCAACTTCTTCTGTAGAATTCTAAAGTAAAGGAGAAGAAGCTGTGGGGGGCAGAACATTAGCTTCATGACATTTTTTGCACTTTTTCATGGATTGTTTTGTCTTTTTGGGAGTATCGGAGTCTAGGTTTTTAGATGGTAAAGGAAGAGGAATGTTGGACATGTTGAAAAGGTCCCTGCCATCAGTGGATCAAACCAAAAGGATAAGATGGAGGACACCTAGGATGGAGGACAGACGCCGGCCAGAACATAAGGAAACATTACAGAAACACATTGGGACATGGCTCTAATTGTATTTCATAATTTTTTAAGTGAACTGATTCATCCATTTGAAGGAGAAAACATGTCATCTAATGAACCAAACATTCTCGGTAATATATTGATCCATTTGCAAACTTACTCTCCCTATCAACAGTAGGTGAATACATTCAGTATAGTAACTGAAAATAGATCAAGCGTCCTTCTGTTACGCTGTGTTCTACTCCGCCAGTCAGTCCGAAGGGGTGGGGCTGCATATGAATGTAGGAGGGGTGAAGGAATGGGCGGGGCTTATTAAAATAATGACTTATTTTGTTATCTTTGTTTAGGGGGCACTGTGAGGCAAGAGATAAAGGGATTCAATTGTGTGGTTTTTAAAAAATATATGTTTAATTCCTCTTTGCTTGAATCTGTTCCGTGCTTATACCCATTACCGGTATAACTGACTTGTCTCCTAAAAATTATGTGTTGTCTATTTTATCAAATGTGCATGCCTATGGGTGAAAGTCTTCGCCTGCGTGCTTGAAATTAGGTCTGTAACCTCTGTTTTTCAATGTTTTGCGTTTGTCTTCATGTTAAAATGCAACAGAGTCTCCCATGTACCCACCTACTTCCCCAAGAGTCATTCATACCCTCTAATTACTGAATGATACCAACATTGTCCTCTTCTTTTCTTTTTTATTTGCCTTATTTGTTTACTCAGTATTCTAAAAAGAAAGAAAACTTGCCTCTTTTGTGTTGTAATGATAACAGTCATGAAGGTTATTGTTGTTCTTTTTAAATGAACTTCAGGGCCTGTGAGGGCTTTTGAGGGGAAGATCACATACATTGCCTTGACGTCTTAGAGATTCTTTGAGGGGTCCCTAAGCTAGTCCCAAAATAGGGGTTAGACAAATCCATATTTTTGACAATTGAGCGGTTTCTGTATATAAAGAAGGCTGAAGGTACGTAGGGAAAACATTTACCCAAAGGGGATTGTATTTTAGAAATATATTATTTTATTCATTAAAAAGGGGTCAAAAACAGGTACGAGACAAAAACAGAATATTTGTATAGTTTTGTTTGAATGCCTAAGAAGTATGGTTGTATTGATTGTATATAGTGTAAATACCTGGGATAAAAATGAGCTATGTGCATGAAAAACATGAACAAAGGTTTAAAAAACACTAAACAAAAGCAGTAGTGGCTATGCTCTGTAAAATGATTCTAACTATTTCACTATAAGAGTATTTTATTTTATTTTGATTGTTCTTGAGAAGAACATTTTGCTAAAGCATGACATTATTGCGAATACTAAAAAGTAAAAAAAATATATATAATGTATTTAGAGATAGGAGAAATCTGCAAAATTATCTTAAGACAATTATGGTTATGTTTACATTTTTGTTTTGGGCTACCAAGAATCTTTTGCCAATGGTGCCAAGTAATGTGAATGCTATATTGCTTAACAAGAGAATTAAGTTAATCTTATCAGAACAGATAATCATACAATGAAATAGACACTAGCATTGAAGACCACAAGGTCCCATCACGACTGGCAGTGAATCACAGATAGAGATACACATTGCAGAGGGAGAAATATTTCTACAGCAACTTTTAAGTCTCTCGTTTCTCATCCATTATCACACGTCGGAACAACCCAAGATTATTTTGCCATCATCACCAAATACACAGGGATCACTTTGTCAGTAACATTTCAAATGCAAAAGAAATGTGTGCTTTATTTTATCCGTATAAGAGAAGCGTTGTGGTGTCAATGTCTCTTAGCATGTTCGTATGGATTGTGTTCATATAAAGATTGTAAATGGCAACCTTGTCTATGGGAATCTCAGCCCTGTTTTTTTATTTTTTATAATTGAGGTTGATTGAACATGTGTTTCATAGGACAACTCACAGGTGATGAAATAGACGATATCAACTTATCAAACTGCTGACACAAGACATTTGTTTTTAAGTTTGGGCTGAAGCTTAACTTTACCAAGGCTGTCAGGGTCTGGACAGACCAGAATTATTTATTGTCAACATGTAATGTGGCCACAGTGAATGATGTGTAGCATCGCTGGTATTCTTTGTAAAAGTAAATGAGTCATTTACTTGCAGAAGGAACACTTTAAACAATCGAAAGTGCTAAAAAAAAAAAGAACGGATGGGGTTATGGGGAAACACATGAACCGTTATGGATCATTGCAGCTAAGTCAATGAGCCAAAGGGAGTGATCTGTAAACGTAACAAGATGCACCACTACTATTATAGCAACTTCTGAGGAAGAATACAATGTATGTGTCTGGTTCATAATGGGATATGTGAGGGCAGTGTTTGAAAGATGATGAAATGAAATGTGGGATGTGGGAACAGACCCATTGATACCAGTTGATTATACTGTATCTATGAATGCATGATAGAGACTATCCAATGGTATTCATCCTAGTCCATAAGTGTCTGCTGGTTCTTGCAGTTTTGCTGAAATATATTATATTCCTATAAGAACATGCCATTGGACAATTACATTTTGTTGTTTTAATTGCTGAATTTCATCTCAGACACTGTTGGCTGTTCTGATGTTTTTATTTTTATGTACCTCTGGGTTTATTTGTCTGTATGTTTGTGTTTATTTCACAGAGACTTGATATGTAAACCTATTTTCAGAGTGTTTATGTAGAAAGTGCCTAATCATATCCTGATTGATCGCACAAAGCCAATGTCAGGAAGCATGCAAGGTACCTAAGGAGGAAAACATGGCTTTGGAGATACCAATAGCAAGTGATCCATCATTCTTTAGGACTACTGTATATCAAGTACATACAATATATCAATCCAAAACCATCACCAAGATCAGTCAGGTGGCAGTGTTCCCTTAACCCACGGAGCGCGTTCCATCTTGTCAACATTCTAAGTGTTTTCATTTTCTATTGGAACTGCCTGTTGAAACCATGAGAATTAGATTCCATAACTTCTGTGGTTTTATTGCCTTGCATTCATCATTCTGGTAGTGGTAAGAATGCCAGCCAATACACTGCTGTGGCCATATGAGAAGGTTTTATTATGCTTGCATGGGTAAAATAGTTAACTGGGTGACTGAACTGCACCCAAAGCATGCTTATTTTTCTAGAATCGGTAGTCAGACTTTTAAAGACTTGCTGTTCTGTAAAACGAAGAACGTTGGTTTGACGTGTCACAGAACTCTGAAAGACGGAGGGCATGTGATTGGAGGGAAGAGGAGAACCCTTAAAATACAAACTATGATCAATCTGCAGTATTTACTGACCATATTTCCAGGGGTAGCATGAGGGCAAGTTTTTCTAGAAGCAAGTTTAAACTTTTTTTTAACACATTTTATTTTTCATTCATTTGGATCTAGAGATAGTGTGCTCTCAACTTCAAATACCTGAACCGTTTGGACACTCTTTTGGCAGTATACTGCAAGTATTTTACTAGACAACAATACACACACACACACACACACACACACACACACACACACACACACAGGAAACAGTACACTGCACTGGACACATCCAGATATACAGATAGGTATGTCAAGGCACAGTCAGTATCACTTGTACACAGTTCAGCAGATGGAGCTCATCATGTGTTATTTTCCTAGCCTGCTCCTAGTCCTAGGGAACGGCTGACCTCCCTTCCGTCTTTTACTCAGGGTGCCAAAATGGGGAGGAGGAAGTGGAGCAGGACACTGATTGGTGATTCACTGCAGAGAGAGGACATACTGTATTGAAATAGGAAGATGCAACGCCCCTCAGCAGAGCTTTCTGGTCAACACAGGCAAATGATTACTATGATCCTGGATACATTGCTGTTATCCATTTCCTCTCAGAGAAGTAAGCTGAACTGAGGAGAGATGTAAGGACACTAAATCAAAAATAGGGGATACAAAACATTGTAGTGTAGCTAATTATAATTGAGACAAGTTGATCACAATTGACAGTACGGTCAATTATTTCTGTCTTGGCTATAGCTCAGACAGAAAGGAGTTTGCATTATGGGACACTATGGCTTAAAGTCTAATGGGAATGCTTAACTTTCTTTTATAGACTATGCTAATGAGTATAGTAACATTTCAACCTTTGACCTCCTCTGACTTGATGTTTCTCAGTAAAACAAGGACTTGCTATATAAAAATATCACACACAGCTTCAAATAGTCTATCGAGTTATTCTCAGTTATACATTTCATCTCAGTTAAGATATGGGTGATTACATGTTGAAACATTTGAGGGGGTCTTCCTGAGACTTTGAGGCAGTTGAAGATGACCAGATATTAAAGGGACAGTTGTTTCAGAAAAAAAGCCCTTCAGGAATGGCTGACAGCCATTTTCTGGATGGTATGACAGGTTAGCTATAGAAACAGGCACTTCATATGGATTTGATTACCTTCATTACACTCTGCTAATTGACCTGAGAGACTACCTTTCCTCCTCTACCTTTGTCAATGCACCCAAACTACTGAAAGGTAGGCACATCAGGACCACAGAGCAGAAACCATCTCACAACCTTTTCCACTTGTGGACACAGAGCAATAAGCATTATTTTGTGGAGACCTATAGACCTAGTGAAGATAAAAATGATTGGACACATTTAGTTGACGTACTCTTATGCAAATGCCAGTATTGCAAGACAAGCATTCAGTAGTTTATGGACAGCAATTGTATGGCACCCTTTACCGAACTGCACGTTTTCATCAATTCCAAACCAAGAAGAAAAACAATGGCCCTTCTTTAAACAAAGTCGTGGTTCCTCGACACTTTGCATGTGAACTAGTGTTAGATACATTTTCCTCTCCTCTATAACTGTCTTTCTCTCTGTCTCTCCCTGTTGTGACCCTCTCTTTCTTTCCTTCCCCTATTATTTCAACCACTCCTTTTTTCCGTTCTCCTAATGTGTATTGCTTTCTCCTCTTTTTCTTCCCCCTCTTTCTTGTTTGTTAGTTTTGTTTTTGTAATTGTGCATGTACAAGTGTCACTGACTCGATGGATATGTAAAAAAAAATAATAATAAGAGATTTCAGCTGCTGAAGCCATGCAAAACGTTTTGAAATGCCCTTAAAATATGGAAGATGTTTTCTGAATGCTTTATATTCTTTCTGCTGTAAAATAATAAAAAAAGAAAAAAATGAAGAAAACAAACAAAGTTTGATTTTGTCTCCTTTTCCCTCTACAGTATCGTCCACTGCCTGTACTTTTCCCTCTACAGTATCGTCCACTGCCTGTACTTTTCCCTCTACAGTATCGTCCACTGCCTGTACTTTTCCCTCTACAGTATCGTCCACTGCCTGTACTTTTCCCTCTACAGTATCGTCCACTGCCTGTACTTTTCCCTCTACAGTATCGTCCACTGCCTGTACTTTTCCCTCTACAGTATCGTCCACTGCCTGTACTTTTCCCTCTACAGTATCGTCCACTGCCTGTACTTTTCCCTCTACAGTATCGTCCACTGCCTGTACTTTTCCCTCTACAGTATCGTCCACTGCCTGTACTTTTCCCTCTACACTATCGTCCACTGCCTGTACTTTTCCCTCTACAGTATCGTCCACTGCCTGTACTTTTCCCTCTACAGTATCGTCCACTGCCTGTACTTTTCCCTCTACAGTATCGTCCGCTGCCTGTACTTTTCCCTCTACAGTATCGTCCACTGCCTGTACTTTTCCCTCTACACTATCGTCCACTGCCTGTACTTTTCCCTCTACAGTATCGTCCACTGCCTGTACTTTTCCCTCTACAGTATCGTCCACTGCCTGTACTTTAGCCACATTTTGTTGTAATAACCCACAGCCAACTTATTTACATGCCTACTAATTGTTCTGCAGTATATTAACACGGCATCATTTTAGTACTGTAAATTCAGATTTTATATGCACTGTTATATGGGTAATATCATGAATAATGGAATTCTGTCTATCTGATACTCACTTCACACCCATACAGAGTATTATCCTATTCAGTAGACTAGAATGTGGCAATAAAAACGCACATGGTGTTTTACCTCAAATCGCAGTTGATTAGGTTCAAATTCAGAAAACTTGAATGTCCTCAATGAGGCAATTCATTTTGCATTAAACACAATACATACAGATGAAAAATACATATTTAAAAACAACATCAGAATAGCAAAGGGTGATTACAAGTCAGTAGGCTGGATGAGTACAATTTCATACAAATGTTGATTATACTACATGTACAGGTTAATGTGTGATTAGTCCAACATCTGATTTAGTTGCATTATTGCATTTGGAATAAAGTCATTTCTGGCTTTTCGTTGTCTCTACTTGCGGCCAGATTGAAGCTAGGGACTAGAACTCAACGTGGGGGAGGTGGGAAGAGTCAAATGCAATTTTGTTTTCTTTCTGGGGGCTCTGACTAGATAGAGAGATGACAGCTCTTGCTTTTGCTGCCCCAATGATTTTCCCTCAAAACCTGACTATCTTACTCAGCCCATTTTTCTGTGTGACCTTGGCCTGTCCCAAACTAGCCCGTCAGGCAGTCAAGCTAGTGCCAGGGGGGTCAAAACTCTTGACTAACTGATCCACAGAGGTCCCACTTACTATAGTTCTGAGTCACTGGAGTAATACAGTCAATGTCCCCACTGATGACTGCAGTTCTTCAGTCCAGGATGGAGATTGAGAATGTGACAGGTACAGCGTCACGTCAGGATGGCAGTGAGGGGCTGAGAGATCACCTGCCTAGGGGTGGCCCAGGAGTCTCAGGGATTGGTCAGGGGAGACTATAAAACAAATGTTGGGGTACCAAGGCTTCACTTAACTTCAGTGGAACTCACTACTGCAATCAGCAAGAACTCAGGATAATCAACAACACACAGGTGACTCAGGTAGGACTATATTGGGTTCTTCTATCTACTGAATGTATTAGAAAGGAAAAGTTTATATTGTACTTACTGCCTTGATATTTGTTATGCTAGTAGGCCTATGGAGCATGTCTATTTTACCTATACTTTGTGATGAGGACTCTGATCATTTGAGATGCTCCTCTTTATGTCAAAGAAGAGATGATGAAGCTGGGAATGCTGACTGTTGGTGCTGTCCCTCTGGATATGTGATGGCAAGCCGTTGCAGACCGATTCAAAGACTGAGCTTATCCTGACTCAAATCTTGTTTATGGACATGGATGACATATTAAACAAGGTTTCTGGCATAATGTGTCATGGAACACAGTGGTTAGTCTATTAGAACTGCTTTATTAAATTGATTATTGACTGTAGCTTGTGTAAAGACGTTACATAGGCAAATTACTTCATCTCCCTCCCCTCTTTACTCCCTCCCATACTCCCCCCCACCCGTCCCTCTTAACTCCCTCCATACTCCCCCTCCCCTCTTCACTCCCTCCCATACTCCCCCCCTCCCCTCTTTACTCCCTCCCATACTCCCCCCTTCCCCTCTTCACTCCCTCCCATACTCCCCCCTTCCCCTCTTCACTCACTCCCATACTCCCCCTCCCCTCTTCACTCCCTCCCATACTCCCCCCCTCCCCTCTTTACTCCCTCCCATACTCCCCCCTTCCCCTCTTCACTCGCTCCCATACTCCCCCCTTCCCCTCTTCACTCCCTCCCATACTCCCCCTCCCCTCTTCACTCCCTCCCATACTCCCCCTCCCCTCTTCACTCCCTCCCATACTCCCCCCTTCCCCTCTTCACTCCCTCCCATACTCCCCCCCTCCCCTCTTCACTCCCTCCCATACTCCCACTCCCCTCTTAACCCCCTCCCATACTCCCCCATTCCTCTTAACTCCCTCCCATACTTCCCCCTCCCCTCTTAACCCCCTCCCATACTCCCCCATTCCTCTTAACTCCCTCCCATACTTCCCCCTCCCATACTCACCCATTCCTCTTAACTCCCTCCCATACTCCCCCTCCCCTCTTAACTCCCTCCCATACTCCCCCCTCCCCTCTTAACCCCCTCCCATACTCACCCATTCCTCTTAACTCCCTCCCATACTCCCCCTCCCATACTCCCCCCCTCCCCTTTTCACTCCCTCCCATACTCCCACTCCCCTCTTAACCCCCTCCCATACTCCCCCATTCCTCTTAACTCCCTCCCATACTTCCCCCTCCCCTCTTAACCCCCTCCCATACTCACCCATTCCTCTTCACTCCCTCCCATACTCCCCCTGCCCTCTTTACTCCCTCCCATACCCCCCCTCCCCTCTTTACTCCCTCCCATACCCCCCCTCCCCTCTTAACCCCCTCCCATACTCGTCCTCCCCTCAACTCCCTCCCATACTCCCCCTCCCCTCTTAACTCCCTCCCATACTCCCCCCTCCCTTCTTAACTCCCTCCCATACTCCCCCCGCCCCTCTTTACCCCCTCCATACCCCCCCTCCCCTCTTATCTCCCTCCCATACTCCCCCCTCCCCTCTTAACTCCCTCCCATACTCCCCCTCCCCCCTTAACTCCCTCCCATACTCCCCCCCTCCCATACTCCCCCTCCCCTCTTAACTCCCTCCCATACCCCCCCTCCCCTCTTATCTCCCTCCCATACTCCCCCCTCCCCTCTTAACTCCCTCCCATACTCCCCCCCTCCTCTCTTAACTCCCTCCCATACTCCCCTCCCATCTTTACTCCCTCCCATACTCCCTCCCTCCCCTCTTAACTCTCTCCCAAAATTCCCCTCCCCTCTTAACTCCCTCCCATACTCCCCCTCCCTTCTTAACTCCCCACATACTCCCCCACCCCCTCTTTACTCCCTCACATACTCCTCCCCTCCCCTCTTTACTCCCTCACATACTCCCCTTTCCCCTCTTAACTCCCTCCATACTCCCCCCTCCCTTCTTAACTCCCTCCCATACTCCCCCTCCCCTCTTAACTCCCTCCATACTCCCCTCTTAACTCCCTCCATACTCCCCTCTTAACTCCCTCCCATACTCCCCCTCCCCTCTTAACTCCCTCCATACTCCCCTCTTTACTCCCTCACATACTCCTCCCCTCCCCACTTTACTCCCTCACATACTCCCCCTTCCCCTCTTAACTCCCTCCATACTCCCCCCTCCCTTCTTAACTCCCTCCCATACTCCCCCTCCCCTCTTAACTCCCCCCATACTCCCCCCACCCCCTCTTTACTCCCTCACATACTCCCCCCTCCCCTCTTAACTCCCTTCATACTCCTCCCCTCCCCACTTTACTCCCTCACATACTCCCCCTTCCCCTCTTAACTCCCTCCATACTCCCCCCTCCCCTCTTACCTCCCTCCCATACTCCCCCCCCTCTTAACTGCCTCCATACTCCCCTCTTTACTCCCTCACATACTCCTCCCCTCCCCACTTTACTCCCTCACATACTCCCCCTTCCCCTCTTAACTCCCTCCATACTCCCCCCTCCCTTCTTAACTCCCTCCCATACTCCCCCTCCCCTCTTAACTCCCCCCATACTCCCCCCACCCCCTCTTTACTCCCTCACATACTCCCCCCTCCCCTCTTAACTCCCTTCATACTCCTCCCCTCCCCACTTTACTCCCTCACATACTCCCCCCTCCCTTCTTAACTCCCTCCCATACTCCCCCCCCTCTTAACTTCCTCCATACTCCCCTCTTTACTCCCTCACATACTCCCCCCTCCCATACTCCCTCCCTCCCTTTCTGTCCATGCCTCTATCTCATAGCTTTTAGAGCTCCTCCAGTCAGTGGCTTTCTGGTTCCAGCAGGTGAAGAGGGGGCCATGCTGGAGACAACCAGTGAGGATGAAGCATGGCACAGTGCTTAGCAGAAGAGAGATCTCCCAAGGCTGGGTGTCTCTATATACAAAAGGCCTTTCTCAGCAGTAGGTCAGAAAGACAAACATGACAACAAATAACATTAATGCTGTACTTGTATTATGTAATGTGTACTTGTAAGTGGTCCAACCACCATGCATATTAAAGAGGATCTTGATTTGAATTACTGGTAATGACTCTCTCTCTCTCTCTGTCTCTGTTTCTCTGTTTCTCTCTCATAATCTCTCCTGCTCACGATCTCTCTCTCTTAGAATGTCTCTCTCTCCTTCTCTCCCTCCATTCTTCCCTCCCCCTCTTTACCTTTCCGTTGTCCAGAAGTCTCAACCTGCTTTTCATTTTGTTTTTACATTTACAGACAAAAGACAACAGACAGATGCACACAAACATCAACGACATCACACCCGCCTAGACCCACATGTTCCCACCGCATCTATCTCCAGTGCTTGTAAGACTCTATGCCGTATGGCCTCAAATGGTGCTGTTCTGTTTTTCTCTATCGCCCACACATTTTCAATATTTAAATTATAATGCATTTGATTCTTTCACTGTCTTAACGATGAAGGATCATTTGATTCCCAGGTTTTAAGTAAACGTTTTTTTCAAAATTATTGACGAGAAAAGTATGGTCCAACCTATTGGGTATCTCACCGCACCATCATATGCCATGTCTTGAAATATGCAGATAGATGGATTAAAAGTACATGTACATTGTAAAACTCCCGACAGACAACTTTCCACTTTCTAGCTCCGCCCATAACTTATGGACTTTAAAGCAATTCCAGAAGGCATGAATTATTGAGTCATTGTTAATTTTACACTTAAGACATGACTCTGCATCTGTGATGTAGAATTGGTGAACTTTGTCTATTGTATAATACATTATATACATTAGTTCATACTAGATGCGTACATTTTCGTTAACTGTAATTTCATTAGTTATGTTCCAACACTCCATCTTGTGTCAATATCAGTTATTTTTAATTCTTGGTTACAATAGTTTATATTTGCTTTTCCAATGGAGTGGATGGACTGTTTCCGGGGTCGATGGACTGTTTCCGGGGTCGATGGACTGTTTACGGGGTCGATGGACTGTTTCCGGGGTCGATGGACTGTTTCCGGGGTCGATGGACTGTTTCCGGGGTCGATGGACTGTTTCCGGGGTCGATGGACTGCCTTGCAACACAATGAGATTATATCTCCGTATTATTTACTAATTCACCTGATATTCGAAATATCTGCTTCTCAGAACTACAGTAAACAGTAGGACTTATTTACATGTCTTCTACACTGAACCACATACACTTATGATTGAAATAAAGACTAATGTAGATATTATATCATGTTCTTCTGTCACGCCCTGGCCTTAGTATTCTTTGTTTTCTTTATTATTTTAGTTAGGTCAGGGTGTGACATGGGGAATGTTTGTGTTTTGTTGGTTTTGGGTGTTTTTATGGTAAAGGGGTTGTTGGGTATAGTATATGGGTTTGTGTGGAGTACATGTGTCTAGTGTTGTCTATGTATGTTTAGTTGTCTAGGAGAGTCTATGGTTACCTGAATGAGTTCCCAATTAGAGACAGCTGATTTCGGTTGTCTCTGATTGGGAGCCTTATTTAGGGTAGCCATAGGCTCTCATTGGTGGTGAGTAATTGTCTATGTCAGAACGTTTGTAGCCTGTTGTATGTGCACGACGTTTATTAGCTTCATGATCGTTTGTTGTTTTGTTAGTTTGTATTAAGTGTTTCGTGTTTATTTTTTCGTCGTCTTTAAAATAAAAGAAGATGGCTTATTTTCCAAATGCTGCGTTTTGGTCCGTCAATCCTCCACACGATCGTGACATCTTCTTACATCTCTTTTCAATTATTATTTTGTCACATTAGACGGTGCGTAATTGCATTTGGTAGTTCAATGAGTCATTGAATGTTGAAAAACAATTCAAATCTCTTTTAAAAACAGACAGTTTTTCAGGGACCAGACATCCAACCAAAAGCTTTTCCAAATAGATGATTTTATTTCTGTTTAATATACAGCCACTTAGTTCTTCATCCTGTCACGTTGCAACATCAAACAGTTATATTTTAAACATACAGGCATGACAGGGAAATATAGAAAACTGCATCAAAACTAAACAGTCCTCAACCCTACTGTAGAATATATCAACCTGTGGGATATTGATTCAGTCCATCACTGTCTGTGTGCAGCATCCGTGTGTGTGTGTGTGTGTGTGCGTGCGTGCGTGTATTTACAAATGTGCGTATGTGTATGCTTTTTCGTGTGCAATAGAGGGGTTGTGTCTCAGTACAAGCCCCATCTCTTTGTCATAATGTACGGTGGGAATGCATTTCTCTAAGGACGGTTGACTGTGTTAGACACAGTACTTCCAGAAACACTCTGAGTTGCCTCCTCTCTTTCTGAATGGCTTCTTGATGCCAAAGAAGCGACTGACGGGACTTAGGTGACTCTGTTTTTCCAGCAACACCTGAAACAGAGAAGAATTACAGCTGTAGTACTTCATGAGTCATCAAACAGGTGTTCCCAAAACAAAACATGATAGTATCTCAATATATGCTTCTTATCTTCTATTAGTTTAAAAACTCACATCTGTCTTCATCTGTCTTGGTAGTAGTCCAGCTGCACTGAGACCTGAGGGAGACGAAGGGTGAGAGAGGATGTGTTGTAATATTTCTCTTGAACTGAAGTATCACAGTCTATACACTTATGATGTAACTGTTTAGGCAGGTGTCCAACTAGTTTGTGTGATCTCACCATCTCTGCTCAGCTCTCCAGACAGTAGGGATGAGTATCTGAGTCCAGGGCCAGACTGGGGCAGGTATGTCTGCTCAGAGAAAGACAGCTCGTCTGGACTACCTGCACCACCATCCTCCAGAGATACTGAGCACAGAGGAAAACACAGGTCAGCACACAGTTAACACACAGTCAATACACAGTCAACACGCAGTAATCTAGTCTAGATATACACTCTGGCTCTTCACTCTCCACTGAATAATCGATGATAAGGGTACAGTTGTGTTTATGTTAATCCAACCATGATGATTAATGACTAAGAAGCAGCGACACTTTGATGGCATTAAAAGTGAAAACCTCATATTGCACATTCGATATGAACACTGCTACAGTTCTCAGACACAATCAACCAGGTCTCAAAGCAATTATACCATAACAGAAGGTCACTGATTACAACTTGTTTGATTGAAGTTTAATTAAGACTCACACAGACTTTAATTACATCTGTGACTATTGAACTACTCTGCCTAATAACCTCATAGTACAATAGACTTTCCCAGCAGCGTGGCCTGTTGAGGAGTACGTTTATAAAGGTGGAGGATCTGGTACTCACCAGGACCCAGGTAGGGCATCTCTGCAGAGTCTGTGATGGGATGGGCCAATAGCGAGCCAGAGGCTACCAGCAGGAAGGTCCATGATAGGAGCAGGTTACACATAATTTCCACGGGCCGGTTGTGTCTGGGTTTTCTGGGTGGGTGATGGGTCCTCCTGAGGTCTGGAGAGAGTGGTCTTCTCTCTGCTCTGTCCCCCAATAGGTTATATACCCCATCGACTGCCCCCACTCCACCTCACGTCCCCACGCCGTCCTTAGTGTCACCACAATAGGGTGACACTACCATAGGCCCATCTGATCTCACACTCTCTATCTCCCTCTCTCTCTCTGTATGATAAATCAACATCCAGTCACTCAGGTGAGTTATTGGGAACTATAAAAAGGGCCGTGGGTCTATGCGTCAGGGCCAAAGACGTATTTTACCATCCCGGTGGATTGATTGACTAGTTTTACTGAATCTGTAAATTGGATTTGCCCAGGTGTTCAGAACGCCCTTCTCTCATCTGCCTGTGGAGGGGGATCAGGTGGATAGACTAGGGCAGACAAATGGCTGTTTATTTTATTAATTAATCAACATGCTCTGTGACTTCACATTCATCAAATTAACCGACTCAATGCGTGAATTGCAGGCTTTATGGAATAGCATTAGCTCCTTCACCCCAGCTTCCTACCCAAACACAGGACTCATTGGTCGCTGTTCAATGCATTGAAAGCAGTTAGTGGGAGGTTATATAGGGGAGAGTGGGGTAAGGTGAGGTGAGAGTGGGGTAAGGTGAGGGGAGAGTGGGGTAAGGTGAGAAGAGAGTGGGGTAAGGTGAGAAGAGAGTGGGGTAAGGTGAGGGAAGAGTGGGGTAGGTGAGAAGAGAGTGGGGTAAGGTGAGGGAAGAGTGGGGTAAGGTGAGGGAGGAGTGGGGTCAGGTGAGGTATTTTATATTCAGCATTACTCCATCAAGGGAAATATAGTATTATTTCTCACAAAGATATTTACATATACAGTTGAAGCCTGAAGTTTACATACACTTAGGTTGGAGTCATTAAAACTTGATTTATTTTTTATTTTTTATAATATGTTTATTATTTTCCAATAAAAATACAATTAAAAAGACAGCAATACAAACAATGACATTGATTGTACTGTTGAATGGGATGGCCAATTTAGAGGACAAAACAAAACTTAACTCACACATACACAAAATAAAACTAAATCCTATTGGAGGCATTGTATTGAATCTTTTCCAGATGTCAAAGGTAGGTACAGTCTCCAATTTCCAAAATTGCAATATGAGCCTTTAGGCTAATAGAGTACAAAGAGAGACAGCTTTCCCTTCCTGGTTATTCCCATCAACTGTACCAAACAGAGTGGTCAATGGGTCTGGGGCTAGAACTCTATCAAAGGCTTTAGATAAGTCATCAAAAATGAGAGCCCAGTAAGCATGTAACTTAGGGCATGACCAGAATAAGTGGGTCAACGTCCCCTCATCCTGCTTGCACCGGGAATATTTTATGCAGTTTTACTTTTTAGTAATGTAACCTGTGTATCACCTTAAACTGTACAAGGTTGTGTCTGGCATTCACTGAACTGTGGTTTATATTCCCGAGAGCTTCTACCCAGTACTTATCTGAGATTTCTGAACCAAGTTCTTGTTCCCGAGCCCTTTTAATGGTGTATGTGGATACCTCTATGTGGGCCTGTAGCAGATCATACAGTCTAGAGGCCGACCCTTTTGAATGGGGTTTGACAAGGATCAACCTATCTAATGTAGGACTATTTGGCTTCATGCCATACTGTGGGATATGTGTCCTTAAGAAATTCCTGATGTGGAGGTATCTGAAAAAAAATTGTTGTTGGCATGTTGAACTTTCCCTGTAATTGTTGAAATGAAGCTAACTGACCATCTATGTATAGATTACCAATTGTTGTGAGCTCCTTCTCCCTCCACTGTGAAAACACCACATCGTCCAATGCAGGGTGGAAAGCATGATTCAGGCTAATCGGGCTGTCTATGTAAACAGTGGGTATGTTAAGAAAAGACCTCATCTGTTTCCAGATCCTAAGCGTATGACAAATGACTGGATTAGAGTCATACGTGTCTTTTTTCACATATGATGGGCTATTAACAAGTGCAGGGAGTGAGGAACGTTGACAGGAGGCCTGCTCAATCGAAAGCCATGAAGGCATATCCTTCTGTCTCATCGCAGGTAAACTTTCCCTCCAGAAAGACACAATGTTCAGATTAGCAACCCAATAATACAGTTTGAAGTGAGGAAGGCCAAAGCCTCCCTCTATCTTGTACTTGCATAAATGCTTCTTTGAAATTCTGGCTGCCTTGTTATCCCAGAAAAATGGAGTTACTATTGAATCCAGTTTCTTAAAATAGCTTTGTGGTATGAAATTGGGTAGACATTGGTAGAGGTAAAGAAACCTGGGTAGGACAACCATTTTAATAGCGTTTATACGACCAACCAAGGAAATAGGCAGAGTTTTCCAAAAATCTATATTTTGTTTAAGCTGATATATTTTCAAGTACCAATTCGCTTTCAATAGCTGATCAAGGTCTCTTGTCACTACAATGCCAAGGCTTGTGAACTTGTCCCTCAGTGTTCTACACGGGGTAGATTGCAGAAATTGCATATCCACAGGCCGTGATATTGGCATCAACTCACTTTTTTGCCAGTTTATCTTGTAGCCAGAGAAGGAGCCAAATGTGTTTATCAAGTTAAGTAAGGGTGGAATAGAAGTTCTAGGCTTGGACAAAAACAAAAGAACATCGTCTGCATATAGGGAAATTTTGTGCTGCGTGTCTTTTATTTTAACAGAAGCTATATCGGCACATGCCCGAATGCGAGTAGCAAGGGGTTCCATGGCTATAGCGAAGAGAGCAGGCGAAATAGGGCACCCCTGTCGGCACCCCTTGAACAGGCTGCGACATTTCCTGATTGGTTACCAAGGACGCCATTGGGTGTGCATAAATAATTCTTATCCAATTAATAAATTCCTTTCCAAACCCGAAATGCTCCAGAACCAACATCATATACAGTACTTCCACTCAATCTGATCAAACGCCTTCTCTGCATCAAGAGCTATTACCACTGCCTCAACCTTATGATCATGATACATTACGTTGAAAAGGCGTCTCAAATTGTAGTATATATGTCGGCCCGGGATAAAACCTGTCTGGTCAGGGTGTATGATGTCGGAAATATATTTTTTAAATCGGTTTGCCAATATCTTTGTCAACACCTTGTTTTCTATGGGGAGTAACGACACGGGGCGATACGACGACATCTCCATGGAATCTCTATCTTTTTTCAAGATCAGTGCTATTGTAGCCTCATACAGTGTTTGCGGGAGTTTGGCATTTTCTTTGGAGTGTTTAAACATTCGCAACATAAGTGGAGATAGACTGGCGCAGTACTTCTTATAGAATTCTATTACATATCCATCGGGCCCAGGGGCCTTGCTGTTTGGAAATTGTGCTATCGCTGTGTTAATTTCCTCTAGTGCAGCAGCTGCCCCCCTGTCTAGTTTAGGAAGTTCACATTCAGCGAGAAAGCGTTCCAGCATTTTGATTGGTATAGCTCTGAGTAAAACTGCGCAAAGCATTTATTAATATCCTGCGGATCTGTTACTATTTTACCCTTCTTGTCTTTTATTTTGTGAATAGCTCTAGATGCCTGTACATTCCTTAGCTGTCTTGCTAATAATTTATGTGGTTTGTCACCCAATTCAAAATAACTTTGTTGCGTTCTAGCAAGTAAAGAGCCCACCCATTTCGAAAGGATGGTATTGTATTCATATTTTAACTTTGTGATCTTTTCAAGGACTGTATACGAGGAATTCGTCCTAAAAACATTCTCCTGTTCCCCTAACTCTCTTTCAATTTCTCTCAGCCTAGTATTGGTGCGTTTCTTCCTTTCTGATGTATAAGAAATAATGTAACCTCTAATCACAGCCTTTAGAGATTCCCAAAGGGTGGAGTCGTCAACATCCCCCGTGTCGTTAGCTCCGAGGAAAAGGGCAATCTGCTCCTTCAAATACTGACAAAAAGCCTCATATTTCAACAGGTATGCGTCTAAGCGCCACGGTCGCCGACCTGTCGACATGTTGTCGAGTTTCAGCACCATGGACAGAGGAAAGTGGTCCGTAATTAGAATGGGGTGATAGGTAACCGACTCAGCTGCTGAAATTAGTTCGGAGTCCAACAAAAAATGGTAAATTCTGGAATATGATTTATGAACTGATGAAAAGAAAGAATAATCCCTGTCTGTTGGGTGCGTCAGTCTCCAAATATCGACAATGTTAAGGTTAGTCATCAATGTATTTAGACAGACACTGGCATTTGATTGTTGAAGTGACTTTGATAGCTGTTTATCTAAAAGAGGATCTAACGTACAGTTAAAGTCACCTCCAACAATAACACTTGTATCCGAGATATTTGGTATGGCCTTAAATACCCGTTGAAAAAAATAATGGAACATCGAAGTTGGGTCCATATAAATTGACCAAGGTTATTGGTTTCGAATTCAGTGTACCAGCCACAATAATATACCGACCATTAGGATCTGAGTAAACAAAAGGAATGTTTTTCCTTATCAGGATTGCTACCCCTCTCGCTTTTGCATCAAAATTAGACTGGTATATCTGACCGATCCAGCCGACTCGTAGCTTGGCCTGAGCGGAGCGTTTAATATAAGTTTCTTGAAGAAGCACTATGTCAGCACCCAGTGATTTAAGATGAGAAAAAACCTTAGCTCGTTTCACGACATGCCCTAAGCCATTACAGTTCCAGCTGACTATCTTTATTCCATCTGGTCTACTCTGTGCTCTGTCACTATGTGGCATTTCTTATTTTAGAGCAAATTGTTGCTGTCATACAAAACCTAGAAGAAAAACGTCCCGCCTTGCGGGAGCTTGTCATGCCACCTGTATTAATAAACGTGAACATAAAACACAGACCCCATCCCCCTTCCCGTCCCATTACTGAGTGACTCTTTGGCACTCCTTGGCTAACACACAAACCTTAGGGTGTCTAGACATACAGCTTGAACTAACTCGTCGTCTATAGATGCTCTGCATATAAACTAATATTAAATAACACTTAACTCTCACGTTAGGGGGTGAGTGGCGCTAAAACATGATATGCTAAACAATGCTATGTTAGCCACAACATCTCACCTATCATATAAGTCCCAATTTCTGATCTTCTGATCGAAAAGACATAGGCCGGAAATTCAAACACATTGCTGGCCTGTATTTGGCCATTTAGCCGGCTGACACAGCCGTTCTGTATCCTCAGCCTGGGAGCTTGCTTGTCAAGAACAGATCGGCCTCTTTTGGGTTGTCAAACGTACGTGTTGATCCCTCGACTGTCACCTTAAACCGGGCTGGGAAGAGGAATCCATATCGGATGTTGGCCGCCCTGCATTTGTTGCGTACCTCATCATACTCTTTCCGCTGGTTCCTCACCTCCAAGGTAAGATCTGGGTAGAAAGACACCCTGGCTCTGTTGTAGTTAAGGGGGAACTTTTGTCTAGCCAGCTTGAGGATGAGATCCCTGGTCTGGGGATAGTGCAGCCGTACAATGAATGGCCTTGGTGGCCCGCCCTTGGTCGGCTTCGTTGCCTGAGATCTGTGTGCTCGGTCGATCAGGATGGCCGTTTTGAAGTGTTCACTCGCCAACAATGCCAGTATCAGCTCCGAGACAAATTCAGTGGGGTTCCCTTTCTCAGTGTCCTCCTGGATCCCACATATTCGGATGTTCTGGCGTCTTGAATGCGACTCGAGCATTTCCAGTCGGGCCTTCAGGGTTTTGTTGTCATTTTTTAGCGTTGCGCACAGTTTCTCTATGTCCTGTAGCCTGGCCTCGTGATCGACTGTCGTCTGCTCAACCTCATGCACCCTTCCCTTAGTTGCCTTCACAGTTTCGGCCAAAGTCCCAATACTCTTTGAGATATCAGCCAACCTTGTGTCCACCTTCTTGCTTAGTGAGTTTATGGCAGCCAGTATGTAACTTTGAGTAGGATCTGTGGGGAACTCTTGGAAGCTAGCCCCTTCAGCTAACTCCTAGTGGGTCGGCGACTTGAAATTGGTTCGTTGTCTATCTCATTCAAATTATCTTGTTTAGCGCCCCCTTTTTTGGTGCCTTTTCCCTTTGTCATATTTGTTTGAAGTTATAGGTTGTGAGAGGTTAAGATAAATACTAATTTGTTTCAAAATAGAGCGGAGCTCGAGCAAAGCACATCTACTCCATATGTAACAGATGTATAATGTAAACTCCATGCGTTGTGTTTTCTCATAATAAATCACTTCGGCCAGTGGTCCCAGTTGAGCATCATTTATTTCTGCTGTTGTTAAATGGGAAGCAGCACGTTAGTTGTGTAGGGCTTAACAGTGTTGATGGCTGTCGATGGCAAAATCCCTTGCATCACATTTTCATACTGGGCGAACAAAATACAAAAATACAATACAAAATATAACGTGTAAATACCTGTTGTTAAATGGGAAACTGTCACGCCCTGGCCTTAGTATTATTTGTTTTCTTTATTATTTTAGTTAGGTCAGGGTGTGACATGGGGAATGTTTGTGTTTTATAGGTTTTGGGTGGTTATATGGTAAAGGGGGTGTTGGGTGTAGTGTATGGGTTTGTGTTGAGTGCATGTGTCTAGCTGTGTCTATGTTGGTGTAGTTGTCTAGGAGAGTCTATGGTTACCTGAATGGGTTCCCAATTAGAGACAGCTGATTTCTGTTGTCTCTGATTGGGAGCCATATTTAGGGTAGCCATGGGCTTTCATTTGATGTGGGTAATTGTCTATGTTATACGTTTGTAGCCTGTATGTGCACTTCGTTCTTAGCTTCACGATCGTTTTGTTTAGTGTGTAAGTGTTTTTGTTTCGTTTTGCCTTCGTCATTAAATAAATGAAGATGGCTTATTTTCCTCATGCTGCGTGTTGGTCCGTCTCTCCTCCACACGATCGTGACAGAATTACCCACCAATACAGGACCAAGCGGCATGTAAAGCGGCAACAGGACCCACCTACACAGGATTCTTGGACATGGGAGGAGATACTGGATGGTAAGGGGCCGTGGACACAACCGGGAGAATATCGCCTTCCTCGTGAAGAGCTGGAGGCAGCTAAAGCCGAGAGGAGGCGATATGAGGAGGCAGCACGGAGACAAGGCTGGAAGCCCGTGAGTACAACCCAAAAATTTCTTGGGGGGAGCCTTAAAGGGAGTGTGGCGAAGTCAGGTAGGAAACCTACGCCTACTCCCTGTACTTACCGTGGAGAGCGAGAGTACGGGCAGACACCGTGTTACGCAGTAGAGCGCACGGTGTCTCCTGTACGCGTGCATAGCCCGGTTCGGTACATTTCAGCTCCACGTATCGGCCGGGCTAGACTGAGCGTTGAGCCATATGTCATGAAGCCGGCCCAACGCATCTGGTCACCAGTGCGTCTCCTCGGGCCGGCGTACATGGCACCAGCCTTACGCATGGTGTCCCCGGTTCGCCTACATAGGCCGGTGCGGGTTATTCCACCTCCCCGCACTGGTCAGGCGACGGGGAGCATACAACCAGGTAAGGTTGGGCAGGCTCGGCGCTCAAGGGAGCCAGTACGCATACACGGTCCGGTATTTCCGGCGCCACCTCCCCGCCCCTACCCAGTACCACCAGTGCCTCCTCCACGCACTAGCCCTATGGTGCGTGTCTCCAGCCCTTTACCACCAGTGCATAAACCACGCACCAAGCCTCCTGTGTGTCCCCAGAGTCCTGTGCGTCCTGTTGATGCTCCCCGCACTAGCCCTGAGATGCGTGTCCCCAGTCCGGTACCACCAGTTCCGGCACCACGCACTAGGCCTAATGTGCGCTCCCAGGGTCCAGTATGCCCTGTTCCTGCTCCCCGCACTAGCCCTGAGATGCGTGTCCCCAGCCCGGTACCACCAGTTCCGGCACCACGCACCAGGCCTACAGTGCGCCTCAGCCGGCAAGAGTCTGTCGTCTGCACAGCGATGCCTGAACTGCCCGTCTGCCAAGCGCCATCTGAGCCATCCGTCTGCCAAGCGCCATCTGAGCCATCCGTCTACCCAGCGCCATCTGAGCCATCCGTCTACCCAGCGCCATCTGAGCCATCCGTCTACCCAGCGCCATCTGAGCCATCCGTCTGCCCCGAGCCATCTGAGCCATCCGTCTGCCCCGAGCCATTAGAGCCGCCCGTCTGTCCCGAGCCGTCAGAGCCGTTCGTCAGTCAGGAGCCGCTAGAGCCATTCGTCAGACAGGATCTGCCAGAGCCGCCAACCAGACAGGATCTGCCAGAGCCGCCAACCAGACAGGAGCAGCCAGATCCGCCAGCCAGCCATGAGCAGCCAGATCCGTCAGCCAGCCATGAGCAGCCAGATCCGTCAGCTAGCCATGAGCAGCCAGATCCGTCAGCCAGCCATGAGCAGCCAGATCCGTCAGCCAGCCATGAGCAGCCAGATCCGTCAGCCAGCCATGAGCAGCCAGATCCGTCAGCTAGCCATGAGCAGCCAGATCCGTCAGCCAGCCATGAGCAGCCAGATCCGTCAGCCAGCCATGAGCAGCCAGATCCGTCAGCCAGCCATGAGCAGCCAGATCCGTCAGCCAGCCATGAGCAGCCAGATCCGTCAGCCAGCCATGAGCAGCCAGATCCGTCAGCCAGCCATGAGCAGCCAGATCCGTCAGCCAGCCATGGGCCGTCCCTCAGTCCGGAGCTGCAGTCCCTCAGTCCGGAGCTGCAGTCCCTCAGTCCGGAGCTGCCGTTCCTCAGTCCGGAGCTGCCCCTTATCCTGGTGCTGCCCCTTATCCTGGTGCTGCCCCTTATCCTGGTGCTCTCCCTTATCCTGGTGCTGCCCCTTACCCTGGTACTGCCCCTTAGTCCGGAGCTGCCCCTTAGTCCGGAGCTGCCACTTAGTCCGGAGCTGCCCCTTAGTCCGGAGCTGCCCCTTAGTCCGGAACTGCCCCTTAATTCAGTGGGGTTAATGTGGAGGGGGGTCATTTGGAGGAAGCTAAGGAGGCGGTTAGTGACTGTGGTGGGGTGGGGACCACGACCAGTGCCGGAGCCGCCACCGTGGAAGGAAGCCCACCCAGACCCTCCCCTAGACTGTGTAATGGTGCGCCCGGAGTTCGCACCTTAAGGGGGGGGTTATGTCACGCCCTGGCCTTAGTATTATTTGTTTTCTTTATTATTTTAGTTAGGTCAGGGTGTGACATGGGGAATGTTTGTGTTTTATAGGTTTTGGGTGGTTATATGGTAAAGGGGGTGTTGGGTGTAGTGTATGGGTTTGTGTTGAGTGCATGTGTCTAGCTGTGTCTATGTTGGTGTAGTTGTCTAGGAGAGTCTATGGTTACCTGAATGGGTTCCCAATTAGAGACAGCTGATTTCTGTTGTCTCTGATTGGGAGCCATATTTAGGGTAGCCATGGGCTTTCATTTGATGTGGGTAATTGTCTATGTTATACGTTTGTAGCCTGTATGTGCACTTCGTTCTTAGCTTCACGATCGTTTTGTTTAGTGTGTAAGTGTTTTTGTTTCGTTTTGCCTCCGTCATTAAATAAATGAAGATGGCTTATTTTCCTCATGCTGCGTGTTGGTCCGTCTCTCCTCCACACGATCGTGACAGAAACAGCACGTTAGTTGTGCAGGGCTTAACAGTGTTGATGGCTGTCGATGGCAAAATCTGTAGCATGAAGACAACTGTGTTAGCCGTGGCTTATGTGACCATGACATCGGTGTATGCTAGCTAACACAATTATTTACAGCAATCATATGCCAAAGCACATCCCAGAAAGCCCCTCAATCCCTAACAGATACAATATACCCACACATGTATAAAATCAGTAACGTACAGCAAACTTGTACACATTGTAAAATAGAAAATAGAAAACAGTATTCAGAACGTGACCTACCCCTTGCATCACATTTTCATACTGGGAAGACCTGACGTTCGCGATCTCCCCCTATCTGCAAGCGGGGCCAATCACAACACCCCTTATTGTCCTCAGAGTTGAACTAACCAATAAGAATGCTTGAACATCAAATTCACATTTCTTTAGAGGCAAGTGGAAACATAACCAACCCTGTTACACATAGCACGCTCTCTAGCGCCCCCCAAACTCGATTTTCAACCACTCCACAAATTACTTGTTAATGAACTATAGTTTTGGCAAGTTGGTTAGGACATCTGCTTTGTGCATGACACAAGTCATTTGTCCAACAATTGTTTACAGACAGATTATTTCACTTATAATTCACTGTATCACAATTCCAGTGGGTCAGAAGTTTACATACACTAAGTTGACTGTGCCTTTAAACGGCTTGGAAAATTCCAGAAAATGATGTAATGGCTTTAGAAGCTTCTGATAGGCTAATTGACATCATTTGAGTCAATTGGAGGTGTACCTGTGGATGTATTTCAAGGCCTACCTTCTAACTCAGTGCCTCTTTGCTTGACATCATGGGAAAATCAAAAGAAATCAGCCAAGACCTTAGAAAAAGAATTGTAGACCACCACAAGTCTGGTTCATCCTTGGGAGCAATTTCCAAACGCCTGAAGGTACCACATTAATCTGTACAAACAATAGTACACAAGTATAAACACCATGGGACCACGCAGCCATCATACCGCTCAGGAAGGAGATGCGTTCTGTCTCCTAGAGATGAATGTACTTTGGTGCGAAAAGTGTAAATCAATCCCAGAACAACAGCAAAGGACTTTGTGAAGATGCTGGAGGAAACGGGTACAAAAGTATCTATATCCACAGTAAAACGAGTCCAATATCGACATAACCTGAAAGGCCGCTCAGCAAGGAAGAAGCCACTGCTCCAAAACCGCCATAAAAAAGCAAGACTACGGTTTGCAAAAGCACATGGGGACAAAGATCATACTTTTTGGAGAAATGTCCTCTGGTCTTATGAAACAAAAATTGAACTGTTTGGCCATAATGACCATTGTTATGTTTGGAGGGAAAAGGTGGAGGCTTGCAAGCCGAAGAACACCATCCCAACCGTGAAGCACGGGGGTGGCAGCATCATGTTGTGGGGGTGCTTTGCTATTCACAAAATAGATGGCATCATGAGGAAGGACAATTTTGTGGATATATTGAAGCAACATCTCAAGACATCAGTCAGGAAGTTAAAGCTTGGTCACAAATGGGTCTTCGAAATGGACAATGACCCCAAGCATACTTCCAAAGTTGTGGCAAAATGGCTTAAGGACGACAAAGTCAAGGTATTGGATTGGCCATCACAAAGCCCTGACCTCAATCCTATAGAAAATGTGTGGGCAGAACTGAAAAAGCGTGTGCGAGCAAGGAGGCCTACAAATCTGACTCAGTTACACCAGCTCTGTCAGGAGGAATGGGCCAAAATTCACCCAACTTATTGTGGGAAGCTTGTGGAAGGCTACCCGAAACGTTTGACCCAAGTTAACCAATTTAAAGGCAATGCTACCAAATACTAATATGTAAACTTTTGACCCACTGGGAATGTGATGAATGAAATAAAATCTGAAATAAATAATTCGCAATACTGTTATTCTGACATTTCACATTCTTAAAATAAAGTGGTGATCATAACTGACCTAAAACAGGGAATTTTTACTCTGATTAAATGTCAGGAATTGTGAAAAACAGTTTAAATGTATTTGGCTAAGGTGTATGTAAACTTCTGACTTCAACTGTATTTCAGGATGTTGTGTATTCCTGGAAGTAATCAGAATTCATGTAAACATAACAGTTTATAAAACATAGCTTGTCCGGGTATAGGGTACGTTTAGCCGTGGGACAAGGTAAATTAAGCCTTCTACACATTTCTGTACTGAATGAAATATTACCACTATCACAATCACTTTTTTGTCTTTTAATAATTTTAATCATATTTTAACACTGGCTTAACACCAAACAAACGCTTTGTGCTTTTTTTAACACTTTGAACATAGTCCAGGCTGGTAGTTACGTCATGTCCCAGCGATAATGCCTTGCATTACGCCTGGGAAGAAAATTTGCTCAACTTGCGATTGGCTCAACCATTGGCTCAACTTACCCCATGGCCATTGGCTCAACTTACCCCATGGCCATTGGCTCAACTTACTTAATTAGCCCACACAGGATGCACTTTCATGCTAGGTTTAAGACCTCATATTGAAGTGTATATAAACCCCAACTGATTTATAGAACAATCTTAAAAATATCTACTTTAGATACACAAATCATGAAACCTCTTAACATAATGAATTAATTTAACTTGGTGAAAATATGTTTTTATTACCTAATTTACCTCTTTTTGGTATAATATTTGGTCAAATGATTCATTTTGTGTATGGTTTCCTTGAAACAAGGGTGGCTTAATTTACCCCTTCGGCTCAACCCACCCCACTGTCCACTACATGAGGATTGAGGTGTTTATGAATATCAGTCAAGGTTACTCTCTTGGTGGAGGTGTCATATTGTTGTCTCACATTGGATTATTTGGACTATTTATCAAGGGCCCGCCCGATTCAGATTTAGGAAATTCCTACGGGTTTTGATTTAAGCACTTCTCAGTATTTTGGTATTCAGACATATACAGTTCCGCTACAAGCTCTTTAGGAGTGGCTCACTTATGCACACTGAGTATGTGACAATAAAACATAATTTTCTTCTTCTTTTTTAACTGCTGAAAACCCTCCCACTTGCCTTCCAACAGATTTCCTCATAGAGTTTTCATTTAATGGGGTTTTCAGTACATTTATCAAAAACCTACCTTTAATTTGAATTTTCTCGAACAGACTCACTAATATATAGAGAGAACAGGTTCAGAAGAGCGTCTGCTAAATGACCAAAATGTAAATGTAATCAATGAAAGAAAGCTATCAGAATATAGGCATATGCATATCTCTGTTTCAGCAGCAATTGGTAGATTCAAAAATTCTCTAATCTTGTAGATTATTTATGGTTACAAACGTACACTGAACAAAAATATCAACGCAACATGCAACAATTTCAAGGATTTTACTGAGCTACAGTTCATATAGGAAATCAGTCAATTGAAATACATTCATTAGGCCCTAATCTATGGATTTCACATGACTGGGAATACAGATATGCATCTGTTCGTCACAGATACCTTAAAAAAAACGGTAGGGGCGTGGATCAGAAAACCAGTCAGTATCAGGTGTGACCACCATTTGCCTCATGCAGCGCAACACATAGTGTTGATTGTGGCCTGTGGAATGTTGTCTCAATCCTCATCAATGGCTGTGCAAATTTGCTGGATATTGGTGGGAACTGGAAAACGTTGTTGTACACGTCAATCCATAGCATCCCAAACATGCTCAATGGTTGACATGTCTGGTGAGTATGCAGGCTATGGAAGAATTGGGACACTTTCGGCATCCAGGAATTGTGTACAGATTTTTGCAATATGGGGCCGTGCATTATCATGCTGAAACATGAGGTGAATGGCAGCAGATGAATGGCACAACAATGGGCCTCAGGATCTCATCTCCCATCTGCCCGGTACAGTTGAAACCGGCATTTATCTATGAAGAGCACATTACTCCAGCCTTCCAGTGGCCGTCGAAGGTGAGCATTTTCCCACTGCAGTAAGGTCAAGACCCTGGTGAGGATGACGAGCATGCAGATTAGCATCCCTGAGACGTTTCTGACAGTTTGTGCAGAAATTATTTAGTTGTGCAAGTTTCATCAGCTGTCCAGGTGGCTTGTCTCAGATCCCACAGGTGAAGAAGCTAGAATGGAGGTCCTGGGCTGGCGTTGTTACACGTGGTCTGCGGTTGTGAGGTCGGTTGGACGTACTGGCAAATTCTCTAAATTTATGTTGGAAGCGGCTTATGGTAGACAAATTAACATTAAATTCTCTGGCAACAGCTCTGGTGGACATTCCTGCAGTCAATATGCCAATTGCACACTCCCTCAAAACTTGAGACATCTGTGGCATTGTGTTGTGTGACAAAACTGCACATGTTAGAGTGGCCTTATATTGTCCCCAGAACAAGGTGCACCTGTGTAATAATCATGCTGTTTAATCAGCTTCTTGATATGCCACTGCTGTCAATGGTGGATGGATTATCTTGGCAAATGAGAAATGCTCACTAATAGGGATGTAAACACATATGGAACATTTCTGGGATCTTGTATTTCAAATCATCAAATCAAATCATATATATTTATATAGCCCTTCTTACATCAGCTGATATCTCAAAGTGCTGTACAGAAACCCAGCCTAAAACCCCAAACAGCAAGCAATGCAGGTGTAGAAGCACGGTGGCTAGGAAAAACTCCCTAGAAAGGCCAAAACCTAGGAAGAAACCTAGAGAGGAACCAGGCTATGAGGGGTGGCCAGTCCTCTTCTGGCTGTGCCGGGTGGAGATTATAACAGAACATGGCCAAGATGTTCAAATGTTCATAAATGACCAGCAAAGTCAAATAATAATAATCACAGTAGTTGTCGAGGGTGCAGCAAGTCAGCACCTCAGGAGTAAATGTCAGTTGGCTTTTCATAGCCGATCATTAAAGTACCTCTACCGCTCCTGCGGTCTCTAGAGAGTTGAAAACAGCAGGTCTGGGACAGGCAGCACGTCCGGTGAACAGGTCAGGGTTCCATAGCCGCAGGCAGAACAGTTGAAACTGGAGCAGCAGCACGTCCGGTGAACAGGTCAGGGTTCCATAGCCGCAGGCAGAACAGTTGAAACTGGAGCAGCAGCACGTCCAGTGAACAGGTCAGGGTTCCATAGCCGCAGGCAGAACAGTTGAAACTGGAGCAGCAGCACGTCCGGTGAACAGGTCAGGGTTCCATAGCCGCAGGCAGAACAGTTGAAACTGGAGCAGCAGCACAACTTCACAACTCATGAAACAAATCTTTACATGTTGCGTTTATATTTTTGTTCAGTGTATTTAGGAATCTACGTACTTCATAAAAAACAGGTTTGGAGAGCCTTTACACACAAAATATGCTGGTGAATCAAAAACACAGTGATTTGATTCATCCTGAAAGTTGCCATTCAGTTGATCAATCCATGAAATATTAGAAGTGCAACAATAAGTGTTGACCAATATTCCTATAAAATGTTAATCTTCCCTAATCCTAACTGATCATGGAACTTATATGACAATGGTCCAGTTGACTGCCAGGCTTTGTCTTTGTGGTTGAATTGTGTACAGGTGAATATATTGGTAAAAGTCACCTTGCCCTAGAGAGATTCACACGGTTATCAAATCGTCACGCCAGGGTAAACCTACACGAAACACAGCCCTTATTTTAGGTGTGGGCTACATGTCCCAAATTATTGAACAACTTGTAATATGTTAAATATTATCTACTATTGCTAGTAACCCTCAGGATCAACCACATGCACGTGACAGAGGAAAGAACAGGAACAATTGAATGGAAGGCTACAAATTGAAGGGAACTAACACTAAAGTGAGAGTTAAAAATGTGTGTGAGTATTAATGATGGTGGCTACCAATAGTGGCTAATATTTAACATGATACAAATTGTTTAAAACAATGTGTGAAATTAAAACAAAGGTCAAATTTGGCTCAACTGTCACTGCACAATTTTGGCTTGTCGTCTAATTTGGCTTGCATCACCAAGATTCATCCCTTTAAGTTATAGGGCCATATAATTTAGATTCTGCATAAAGGCACAGCATTTAATATTTCACTCTGGAAACGGGGGACACATAACATGGTGATATGCTTCAGTTTGCTGCCATGTGACTTGTTTCACATTTGTCTCCAGCGATCAGAAGGTAAAATGTATCTATAACAATTGTTATTTATTTACTATCCCCTAATGCAAACTGATTACTCATTTACCTAACTCTTATCAATAGCTCTTATGGAGAATGGTATTATTTCTATCTGAAAATAAGATGTTTTTCCACTTGAAACCGAGAGGTTGCTCGACTTTATTTATAGTTTTGTTGCGCATAGAGGTGGTGGAATAGAGCTCCACAGTGGTGGTGTCATAATACCCATAAAACCTAGCAGAGAAACAGGGAAATGGTTAGGGAGGAAAGTGCATTAAAAGGGAATTAAGTTCTATTTACGTGCGCGTAACTCAGGTCTGAATTCCCCCTGAGTTGCACTGGTGTAAGGGCTGTCTCTCTCCTCATCCTCGGACGAGGAGAGGAGAGAAGGATCATCAGACCAAAATGCAGCTTTCGGGAAATAAGCCATCTTTTTATTTACAACGACGATGGCAACACGAAAAACAAAACACTTTCAAATATACAAAACAAGAAAACGACGTTGACGAAACCTGAACATAAACTTACATAACTAAACGTAAACTCACGGACAGGAAACAGACGACATCAAAATAAACGAACAGCCAAACAGTCCCGTATGGTACATACATTCGACGACACAGGAGACAATCACCCACAAACAAACAGTGAGAACACCCTACCTAAATATGACTCTTAATTAGAGGAGAACGCAAAACACCTGCCTCTAATTAAGAGCCATACCAGGCAACCAAAACCAACATAGAAACAGATAACATAGACTGCCCACCCAAAACACATGCCCTGACCTAAACACATACAAAAAACAACATAAAACAGGTCAGGACCGTTACAACTGGGGCTAATGTTAAAATGCATGCAAACTTCTCTTAAAGTAAATCACATTTAACACATACAGTATAACACATTACAAATCTTTATATTCATTTTGATATTTATACTACAATACAATATCTGACTGAAATGTCCTACAGATGTAGGATCTTAATTTGAGCCAGTTTCCTAGAGCAGGAAAAAAAAATCCTGCAGCAACAGGAAATGTGGATTATAATTCATGGACATTTTTGTAGGGGTTGATAGATTTTTTGTAATGGAAAATCAAGTCTGAAATTTCAAAGTGGAAATTACAAACTTCAGAAGCCTTATTAAACCCCACTTATCCTGCAACAGGGTGATGAAATTAAGATCGTACTACAACAGAAGAAAATGAGAATCAAAGTTATGGAGATACAGTGCTTTTCACATCCGGATGAAAAGCGTGCCCAAAGTAAAAAGTAGGGGCCTGCTACTCAGGCCCAGAAGCTAGGATATGCAGATGTGTATATATGTAGATTTGAATAGATAACACTCTAAAATTTCTAAAACGGTTAAAATTATGTCTGTGAGTATAACATAACTTATTTGGCAGGCAAAACCCTGAGGACAAACCATCCAGAATTTTAGTTTTTTGAGGTGACTGTGTTTTCAATTGTTTTCTATGGGAATCTAGATTTCTGAGGCATCCGGTTGCAGTTCCTAGGGCTTCCACTAGATGTCAACAGTCTTTAGAAATTGGTTGATGTTTTTCTTTTGAGTAATGAAGAAGTACGGCTGTTCAGACTGAGTGTCGAGTCTAGTGTACTGTTGTGTGTGGGGCGCACGACCTGGCACTCGCTCCACATTCATTTTATCCGCTATTGAATACAGTTTATTCCGTCTTAAATTTTATCTATTATTTACGTTTTAAAATACCTAAAGTTGGATTAGGAACGTTGTTTGAAATGTTTGGACCAAGATTACAGGTAACTTACTAGATAATGTGTAGTCATGTTGGGCGAGTTGGAACCGGAGTTTTTCTAAATCAAACGCGCCAAATAAATTGACATTTTGGGGATATAACGACAGAATTAATCGAACAAAAGGACCATTTGTGATGTTTATGGGACATATTGGAGTGCCAACAGAAGAAGATCTTCAAAGGTAAGGCATGAATTATATCGTTATTTCTGAGTTTTGTGTCACGCCTGGCGGGTTGAAATATGAATGTCATGTGTTTGTTCGATGGGGTGCTGTCCTCAGATAATAGCATGGTTTGCTTTCGCCGTAAAGCCTTTTTGAAATCTGACATGGTGGCTGGATTAACAAGGAGTTAAACTATATTTTGGTGTATTGCGCTTGTGATTTTATGAAAGTTAAATATTTCTAATCATTTTTAATTTCGCGCTCTGTAATTTCACCGGATGTTGTCGAAACGTTCCGCTAGCGGAACCCCTAGCCGTAAAATGTTTTAACAAGTCTTTTGAATGACTACCTCATCTCTGTACCCCCCACATACAATGAATTATCTGTAAGGTCCCTCAGTCGAGCAGTGAATTTCAAACACAGATTCAACCACAAAGACCAGGGAGGTTTTCCAATGCCTTGCAAAGAAGGACACCTATTGGTAGATAAAAAATACATATAAAGAAGGAGACATTGAATATCCCTTTGAGCATGGTGAATTAATTACACATTGGATGGTATATCAATACACCCAATCACTACAAAGATACAGGCGTCCTTCCTAAGCCAGTTGCTGGAGAGGAAGGAAACTGCTAAGGGTTTTACCGTGAGGCCAATGGTGAATTTAAAACAGTTACAGAGTTGAATGGCTGTGATAGGAGAAAACTGAGAATGGAGCAACAACATTGTAGTTACTCCACAATACTAACCTACATGCTAGAGTAAAAAGTAGGAAGCTTGTATAGAATAAAAATATTCAAAAACATGCATCCTGTTTGCAATAAGGTACTAAAGTAATGCTGCAAAGAAATTAACTTTAAGTCCTGAATAGAAAGCGTTATGTTTGGGGCAAATACAACACATCACTGAGTACACTCTTCATAGCATGGTGGTGGCTGCACCATCTTATGGGTATGCTGCTTGACATCGGCAAGTACTAAAAAAGTTTTTTAGGATAAAAATAAATGGAATAGAGCTAAGCACAGGCAAAATTCTAGAGGAAAACCTGGTTCAGTCTGATTTCCAACAGACACTGGGAGACAAATTCACCTTTCAGCAGCACAATAACTTAAAACACAAGGCCAAATATACAGTGGAGTGTCTTACCAAGACGACATTGAATGTTCCTCAGTAGCCTAGTTACAGTTTGAAAATCTATGGCAAGACTTGAAAATGGCTGTCTAGCAATGATCAACAACCAACTTGTGCAAAGCTTCTAGAAACGTACTCATAAAGACTCACAGCTGTAATCGCTGCCAAAGCTGATTCTAACATGTATTGACTCAGGGGTGTGAATACAAATGTAAATGAGATATTTCTGTATTTCATTTTCAATAAATTGTCAAAAATTTCTAAAAACATGCCCCTTGTGGGGTATTGTGTGTATATGCATGAGAAAAAAAGTCAATTTTATCCATTTTGAATTCAGGCTGTAACACTACAAAATCTGGAATAAGTCAAGGGGTATGAATACTTTCTGAAGGCACTGTATGCCTATAAAGGATTTTATACGCCTCCAGAAGGCCCATTGGCCCAGATGACATTTGAATTCAGTTTAAGTCAGAGCAGGGTTTGCCATGGGTCATTTAATCAGTTTGATTGATTCTCAAACTGTTCAATGGCCTTCTTCTGGCAGGATGTTATATTTGGGCTTTCACTTTTGCCTAGTCCTGCAATAAACCCTTTTTTATGTGTGCGTCAATACCAAATAGGCCTAGACACAGGCAGCCGTAGCCATTGGCTGAGACGCTGGAGAGACAAGTGGGGGTGTGTTCATTAGAAGGTTCCATTTTCCAACAAACGTACTGACGTACGTCCTCCTTTTTTAGCATTTTATTAGAGGTCTCTGACGTCAGTCCCCTGGCCTCTCATATGATAATGAGGGTGACGGAAGCAACCGGTGACATTTACTTTACTGTTGGAAGGCCAAACAATTTGTTTGTTGGTGATTTACAGACTGTATAAGTCAATGGCCATCTAATTAATCTCAGTTTTATTGCCATTCAAAGAGCATGTTTTAATAAAGTCTATTTAGTTTTAAATTGGTATGATTGTATCCCAGTGCAATAGGCTCAGACGATGGTCTCAATTTTGACCTGAGGAATATTTAAGGACTTTGCAGCAACAGAGCAAATTTAAAAGAGATTTAAAAGAGAAATGGCTTGAATGTTGTATAGAGTAGAGAGGTCTGTAGCATGCATAAAGGAGTACAGCGCGATATCCAGAGATGGCTGATGATTGTGTGAGAAACAGATGAGAAATGGTGGGAGGAAAGGCTGAGAAGAGGGTGTCACACACCACCAAAATAATTGTCTCCTTTATTTTTTATAAGGATATGGCACATTATCTGGTGCGATTCAAATGGAGGCTGGTAATAGCAAGGCTTATTTGTTAACATATTAATGGAGTAGCCTGGATACTATCAAATGTTAGACTATAGCCAATAGATCCCCTTGACACATTGCATTTATAAAGAATGCACATTCATGTTTGATGTATAACACTCCCCACACGTTGCTAAACAGTTCCCTAAATGTTACAGTGTGGCTGACTTTTAACCTTGTCTGTTCCACAAACAACTCAGGCCACTCACTTGTCACCCATGTTGTCATCCCATGACCACAGATTGTTGTTTTTAGATAGCACCAACAGACGGCAGAAAATACCTAATTCAAATATGCACTGTTCAACTTTAATGCATAAAAATATAATTCCTATTTTAAACTGTTAATTTGAACTTTGAATTAGAAGGGAACAATCACAAACAATTATTAAAACGATGTAGTGTCCAGTCCCAGCCACATACACAAGTCTGTATAATGCTAAAATAAAAATGATCTTGATAATAAACGCCTATATAAATATTTACAAGTGCGTGCACGAGTTTGTGAGAGAGCACAGGTTAAAAAAACGGGATCCCGCACGCTGTATATACATGGCTGCTGTCTAGTGCTACGGTCCAAGCTATCTGGAATCCATGGGACTTGCTACCCCGTTGAGGTGAAAATGTAAAATGGTTAAGGTACATGTTACGGTTAGGGATAGGTAAGGGTTGTGGTAAAGGTAGGAGTTAAGGGTTAGAGGTTAAGGGCGTCCCAAGGATTCCGGATTGCTCCTGCCAGTGTTTAGTGCCACGAGCCAAACAACTTGACAGAGATAGTGTGCTAAGTTTGTCCCCGCTGGCTTCCCATCAAACTACCAGACTGACGGCTTTGTTTAATTGACAAGCTAAAAGGATAGTTGTATTAGGTCGAGACGCCTGGAATAGGTTTGCGAGACGTATCGGAGACTATGGCGAACATGAAAGGATAACTGCGGATAAAGTGTCTTGAAAATAAGAAACTTCGACAGAATCTCAAAGTTTATACTTCACTGTCATGTTTATTGTTGAATGCGCTTTTGTGTGCGCGAACAAACGATATTCAGGACTGTGTGCTGCGGATACAGGTAGGTTACAGCTTTAGGTTTTGTTTGTTGGCTTTTGTTTGTTTCGGTTGGGAATGTTTTTAGCGATTGATTGATGAGCTTGACAGACACGCATTAAACCGTTGTTGATGTTTTTATTCATTTGACAAAGAGCACATTGTCTGTGTCGCCATTATCATAATAAAAATTTCATTACAATTTTGTACATTGCCTTTGGAATGGAATTAGGTCCATCTCGTAGCGATCCTGCTGTAGAAAGCCTTTGCATTTAGGTGCGCGTTTCTCGACCTTTTCACTATTGTTCAGTAGAGTGTAAGTATTACATGGTGGTTACATTTGTAACAGTATTAAACGTTACAACATTGTCTCGAGTTTAGACTTTATCTTCCAACCATAACAGCTTATGTCAGTCAACAACCTTCATAGTTCTTGAATGTTTAACATAAACATAGAGTCTATAGGAATGATGTAATGTGTGCTTCTTCAACTGAATGCCTACTGTACAGTCTTCTGTCCAAAGAAACACCTGTAAGCCAAATAGCACATTTAGATTTGAGGACTATGAAAGTCAACTGCTTGATGTGCCTGCTGTGAAATGTGTTGTCTCTTATAAGAGTTACTACTGCAGATCAGTGTTGAACATTACTATTTTTATGGTACTGGACTCACTTATCTTTATGATATACCCATCATTCCCCAGGGTCTTGCTGTACTGATACTGCTGTGGGCAGCACTGAGGACAATGAGGCTGTGACTGGCCTCCTGCAGCCATGACAGAGCTGGAGATTGATCAGTCCCACCTGCCACGGGTCCAGGAAGGTAAGTAGAGAACTAGACTCACTGGCCAGGTCAACAGGTGTGTGTGGAAATAAAGGCGTAACACTTCAGGCCAGGCTACATATGCCCTGACCATACCACCTCGCCCTCACTTCAAATAATGTGCCACTGTGTGTGTGACTTTGGATTACTGTGAAACTAAAAAATAGCCAGACCCACATTATGTAGAACTCCTGAGGGATATCATGGATGGAGGTGGGTGTTAGTTAGCTACCCAGAAGCCTGTAAATGTGTTTCGGCAAAGGGTTACGTGTTGTGGCCTTGTCCTATCTGTCCTCCACCAGTAAGGGCTTTGCTTTTTTTTCCATCTGGGATAAGAGGTGCTTGTGATGTCTTAGCAAGACAGGCAGGCAGGATTGTACACTGTCAGAGCCAAGGCTGCTTTGTAGCGAGTGGCCTGTACACTGAAGATAAGAGCCTGGAATGTGATGGCCATTCCAGAAAGCCCCCCCCCCCCCCCCCCCCCCCCCCCCACTGCAGTTGAGGATGGCCCCACTGGTTAGGTGCATGTTAGATCTCTCTCTATTTCCCCACTCTGTATTGTAAGCAAACTTGACTTTTTTAACTTGCTACTTTTTTGTTGGCACTTAATGCAGTACCGATACAAACTTACTGTTTTCAACCGATGGGTTTGCATTTTCTTACACTGTAATGACAGTAGTAGGTCATAGCTTGGGTAGTGTAACTTTTTTCTTTGGCATTTCTGCATAAAAGCTAACTAATGAGCAGGACAGCAATAGATGTTGAGATAATAATTGCTCTTTCTGTACTTGTTTTCATTGACAATGGGCACAGTGTGTAAGAGAGGGTTTTCACGCTTTATTAAGCAGAGAACAGTGGACACACAAAGCCCACTGTAGACTCTATTGCACCACTACACTACTTGCTAAAACAATAGCAGCACTCAAAGATGTCTGATCACTTTAAAGTTTACCATCACAATACATTTTTACCAAAATGATTTGTCACAATGCATTCATTGTTTTAGTTTGGTTTACTCAAAAGGGTTAAGTTATTTAATTTCCTACTGCTAGTTTGTATTTTGCCTCAATTTCCTGAAGTGCTGTTCCCACTGTCCCAATTGTCCTTCCCAATTCTAGAAGCTCAGCCAAGTCAACTTGCTTTGTTTTCACTCCCCCCTTATCTTTCCTGTTTTTTCTTCTCTGCTTTCCTGATATAGTCTGCCTCATCGGAGGAATGTAGCTCCCTAAGGAAGGCCCTCACCCCCCTCTGACCCCCATCCCAGTTACTTGGTTTCCACTATATAGCACAGCCAAAGTCAAAATTAGCTATATCCTAAAAATTAATGAAAACAAACTTGTGCTTTTTGGTTTTAATTTAAGGTTAGGGTTAGGTATACTGTTAGCAGTGTGGTTAGGTTTAAAATCACATTTTAAGGAGAGAAATTGTAGAAATGGGCGAGGGGGGTTATGACTTTGGCTGTGGCAACTAGTGAGGACCCAGTTACTCTCTCTCCCAGTCCACACAGCCCTCCCTCGCTCTTCCTATCTGCTCTGTGACAGCTCTAGCCCACACTGATATTTACCGTACAGTGTCTGAGCACACAGGAGCTGATGGTCCCAACTCTAGTTAAAACATTCAAACTTATAGAGAGGGACGAAATGCAGTGGCGCAGCGGTCTAAGGCACTGCATCGTCACTACAGTCCCTGGGTCGAATCCATCCTGTATCACATCCGGCCGTGATTGGGAGTCCCATGGGACAGCGCACAATTGGCCCAGCGTCGTCTGGGTTTGGCCTGGGTAGGCCGTCAATGTAAATAAGAATGTGTTCTTAACTGACTTGCCTAGTTAAATAAAGGTAAACATTTATTTTTTAAATAAATAAAAAGAGCAGGGCCCGGTTGCATAAAACATCAAGTTAACTTCCTCATTTTTCCCCCCTTAAAGTTTCCTTGACTTAAAGTCAGTTGCACAAAACATTTAAAGGTGAATTATCCCCTTAAATTAAATGAAAAGGTTAAGTGTGCTCATGAGGTCCCTTAAGTGCCTCATTAAGTATGGATATCAATGTGAACAATGTTTGTGGAGCTGAAATATTGTTTTCTTCTGCCCTGTTTTCAAAAGGAAAACGTATACCAGCAAGCTAGCTGCTTAGCTCAACAATGGAAGGTGCACAATCCATGGCTACAAAGCTAGCTACTGTAGCTACCTAGTCTGTAAGTTAGTGTGACATGCTAGAAAGTAAAAGAAACAAGTTGAGGAAAAAAAAGTTACTAAAAGAAACGTTATCTTCTGAATCAATTTGTTGAATGTAGAAGTTATATTTTGCGATCTCCCAAAATAAATGCATTCTCATTGACGAGACATTCATTCAGTGAATCAGGTCATCTCCATGGTAATCATAGACTCTTTCTGCCATACATGCCTTTAAACTACTGTAAAATATCTTAAATTATGCAATTACCTAAGGAAATGTTTAAGGGGCTCTATGCAACACCCTTAAGAGAAACACTTAAGATGTTTTATGCAACCGGGCCCAGGAAGGGAACAGTGGTGAAGGAAGAGTGGGTGGGGGGGATTTGGCCTAAAATAGAACCCCTTTTCACTTTCTCCCACTCTCCCTCCTCCGCTTCTTTTGTCAACCAGCCACTTTACATCCACAGGCCAAGTGGCTGTGGAGATAAAATCCAAGTGTGTTTCACCAGTGGCTTCCTCGCACTTTAGGTTGGTTGGACAGATTTGCACTCTATTCATTGTTTTAACACCAGTCATTTTCCTCGTGCATGATTGACATCTCCAGTGGAGGAAGATTCATAAGGGAGGTTGTTTTTACCCAGAGGTCGTAAAGGTCATGGCTTCCTCCTGACTCTGCACTTCATTTTACTGACTCTTCCTCTGGAGAGGCTGTAACAGCAGACTTTGGAAAACAGCTACTGTGTGGAACCCTTATCAACCTGTTTCTCTCTTCTTCATTGTTGGGTCTATCAGAAACCCTGGATGTCCTCCCTCTGACTCCCTCATCTTGACAATTTGATACCCTTGTAACCCCTAACTTCCAATTCGTCCTTCCTTCAAGTGCCACTACCAATTCCACCTGACCTCTTACTCCCTATCCTCTTACGAAACATGCTTTATAAGTCAGTGCCTTTGTAAAGAAGCTAAAGATCCCCTCCCCTGTAAGATCATGTAAACAACATATTTGTGCTGAATCTATCCTCCTCGCTCTGTTTTTGTTGTCACCACAGACTACTCCCTCCCAGCCCTGTCATGCAGTGTGTGTCCCTCCCCATCCACACCCCTGGATATGGAACTTGAGCGTAGTTTAAGTGTTGAATGAGTTCCAGAAAACAAGTTGGTTAACACACCTACCCACGTAGCCCGCCAGTCACTTCCACCTCCACTGCTCTCGGGCCTGAGTGAGCTGAGTTGAGCTGTCACTGCCTTCTGTTTCTGTTTAGCAGGATGATTTTGGATTCAAATAATGCATTTCAAGATGGATGCACTTTTTCCTCGTGTGTCCCATCAATATAGCTTCTCTGAGTGAGTTGAGGCCTGGAAAAAGACTTCAATTCCTGAGCTGTCCTGATTCCAAGCCAGATTAGGGCCTAATCCTACTCCTTCCGTGGCACAATGGGCAGACTGGACACAAGGGCAGTTAGTGGTAAAGTCTCTTTAGCCATATGGCAGGTGTAAGTGTGTTGTCTGTCTGGATGAGGGTTAATGCTGGCCAGACTCAGACTGGCATTCCTCCACAGTGATCGTGAAACTTAATGCATCTCGGCTTAGTGGTCAGAGAGAGTGGTCACCTTTGACCTACAGGGTTGTTGAGCACTTTTGCATGCTGCCTTCAAAAAGACTACGGCCAGTATTCAATCTGATTATGCTTTGTCGGCAATGCACGTTTTAAAGGCAATATTCACTGCAAATGCTGCAGATGTCGGTGCAATCGTAAAGGACCTTTTTAAATAAAGCAGGATCTAATTGAATCCCGGCCTAAATTGACCAACTAGAAACGTCAGTCTTTGTTGCGGAGCATGGTTTGAACCCCTGTATGAAAGGGTCGTGGGCGTGTCCTCCCTTCCCTGTTTACAGAACAAGAAGAAAGGGAGACATCCTCGATTTGACTGAACTCGGGCTGCTTGTGTAAACCCAAAATGTAACATGGCATTGTTAGAGTAGGGTGTATTGCAGGTAACTACAGGGCAACATTTCCCTGCTACTACAGTTCACCAGAGAAACGGTGGCTTCAGTCTCAACCTATTTAGAAAGGAGAGGTTGAGACAAGCTAGAGGGATACATGGAGCCTGACAGAGACAGGTGGTTGATCATTGACCGTTAACATGGGACTCTCCCAGTCGATGATGAGAACGGGTGTTTTAATTGGAATTTCACAATCTGCTCAAAGAAATGACTCCTTTTCATGACATCGGTAGTGTAAGATATTTGATGCGTGTTTGAAAAAAGGACTGTAAAAGCTCTGATAGACTGTCTTTTCGGTCAGAACTGAGGAACAGGAGAATGTGACTGGCTATGGGGTGGAGCCATTTGTCTGTCAAGCATGTAGTGTTTATTTTGCCTGAGTGACTTTACCATGTCAGCCCCAGATACAAATACACACTGCAGGCAGAGATGTTTAGACACTCCTTGGGCTACTGTAAACAACCCACCCACTGGTCTCATAAAACTAGCTATTAAAACAAGATCAAAGGAGGGGAGCAACACAGTGGTCATTTTTCTACCTAAAGTTTCAAACGTTGTGTTCCACTAAAACCGTTAACAGCAACCAGCCTCCTCACGAAAACCGTTAACAGCAACCAGCCTCCTCACGAAAACCGTTAACAGCAACCAGCCTCCTCACGAAAACCGTTAACAGCAACCAGCCTCCTCACGAAAACCGTTAACAGCAACCAGCCTCCTCACGAAAACCGTTAACAGCAACCAGCCTCCTCACGAAAACCGTTAACAGCAACCAGCCTCCTCACGAAAACCGTTAACAGCAACCAGCCTCCTCACTAAAGTTCTGATCTGGTGTCTCTGTCTCTCTCTCTCTCGCTCTCCCTCTAACTTACTGGTAGCTTATGGACTGGGGGGGAATGGTTAACGATCTGGTTGTAATCTGATCTGGTTCATCACTATGTTCATCAGGTGGCCGGTATATCTCAGTCACTGGGATGGGGGAGCTGTCGCTGTGTAACACGGCCGGGCCATAATGCAGCAGTTTGATTGAATTGGGGGGGTCTTTAGATGCTGCTGTGGGGGCCCCAGCAGGCACCAGATTTAAAAATAGATCTGTACACACTGGCCTCTCCTCAGGAAGGACTCAGACATGCTGTTTAGGGCTGACCCCATTTAGCCAACTGATTGATTGTTTGGTCGATAGGCTGTTCGAGCAGTTGCAAAGAAAAAAGAAGGGGAAAGGGGATACCTAGTCAGTTGTACAACCTGAAAGAATTCAACTGAAATGTGTCTCCTGCATTTAACCACACCTCTGAATCAGAGAGGTGTGGGGGGCTGCCTTAATCGACATCCACGTCTTCGGCACCCAGGGAACAGTGGGTTAACTGCTTTGCTCACGGACAGAACGACAGATTTTTTTACTTGGCACACCAGTAGTACATTATACCGTCTACAATGTTTGTTTGGTTACTGTCATTTCCTGTAACGCATTCAATTTATTATTATTCTTATTCTTAGTCTTTTACAATTCTCATTTGCAGAGTGGACACTTTGTTTACAGAGCACACAACCTAGGCTACACGTGAGAAACAAGGTTTGGTTCATTCCATTTACGAGTTTAATTTATTTGTTGTGTTTTGCTGTTTATTTATTGGAGCTTAGTGGTTAGAGCGTTGGACTAGTAACCGAAAGGTTGCAAGATCGAATCCCCGAGCTGACTAGATGTCGTTCTGCCCCTGAACAAGGCGGTTAACCCACTGTTCCTAGGCTGTTAGTCTTAAACTGACTTGCGTAGTTAAATAAAGGTAAAATACATTTGGTATTTTATTAGGATCCCCATTAGCTGTTGCAAAAGCAGCATCTACTCTTCCTGGTGTCCACTAGAGTTGTCTTTGTGGTAGACAGTCTG